>NW_007726745.1:519081-551438 GCF_000696425.1 Galeopterus variegatus
GAGAAAGAAAGAAAGAAAGAAAGAAAGAAAGAAAGAAAGAAAGAAAGAAAGAAAGAAAGAAAGAAAGAAAGAAAGAAAGAAAGAAAGAAAGAGAAATACCATAGGTCCTCACTCATAAGTGGGAGCTAAAAAATAAACATATAAATAAAAATAAAGAAAGAAAGATACAACATTCCCAATAATACCTTGGAATTTCAGAAGGAGAACTGAGGTTACCAGAGCTGGGAAAGGAGGAGGAGGAAGGGAGGAATTGGTAAGGGCCATGAAAAACAATGACATTGTATATTGTTGAACATAATAATTCTGATTTGAGCATCACATATTGCACACAGGTATTGATATTCAACTCTGTACCCCACAGACATGTACAATCACTTATGTTTCAGTAAAAATGAAAATTTTTTTAAAAAGAAGTTCTGCAGACTCTGAGGTTCTGTGAGATGTCACTAGGGCTTCCATGTGAAAGAGCCATTGAAAAATACTAAACATCTGTTTTTGAATTTCATGTGCTGCATGACGGCCCATGAATGAGCATTCCCTTTAGCTATTTCATTAGAGAACGTTCAGCCCAGTACTACAGTGTGCAGGACAATATTCACCTGGATGTATCCATTCTCAGATTTTGACACCAGGTAAGGGAGGCCTTTGATACCTGTTGAGGGCTGTTGCAAAAAGGAGAGGAAGGTAGGTGAATGATGTCAACTTCCCCTTCCAAATTACCTTTCCCACCTCCCTTTGTCCACAGTTGACTGACTTAAGGAAGCAAATCAATACCACTGGTGTAATAGAAAATCAGAACATTTTCATTCTAAAGAAAATACTTACACACCCCAAGACTAATCTGACCCCTGCCGCTTGTTGTTGTAGTAAATGCTGCAAAACGTGAATTAGGTAGGTTAAAAATAAATTGTACTGTAAGGTTTGGAATTTCTTGAGATTTTCTCAGTTGGGTCTTTCCATTTTACACTTTATTCAGGTTTGTTTTCCAAAATATGTCTAAATGTCTGGTGTGGTAATTTCTGAGGATGAGGTATGAGACAGAAAAGAAGGATTTGAGTCTTAGGCCTATGGGCAGTTTTGATAAGATCAATGATAAGGAATTATGATCTTCTAAGTCAGTATGGGAAGGGACCCAAAGAAAGTTCACCTTTACAATGAAAGCTACTTATCAATTGGTTTTAGATCCTACTTGTCCTATTCCATTGTGCATAGTCTGTGGCAAACAACTAAAAATGTAGCAATGACTAGCAAAATTGAAAAGACAAAATTACAAATCACAGCCATTTGACAAGTAAAGATGCAGATTATTTTAAACAGCAATTTGAATCTCAAACAGAATAAAAATTCTCTTTTTAAAAAAGTTATAGTCAATGAAAAGGCTCAGGAAACAAGTTATTTAGGAGTTATTTGGAGCATAATTTATTTCCTAGAAAAGGAAAAGTTGCATAGTTGTTAGAACTTAATAATGATAGCAGGTAAAATTATAATTATTAAAATGCTAGGTCGAGAGTCCATGTGAGAAATTGAAAAAGTCCTACTCTCAACCAGCATGATATGTTGACATATTAATGACATGCCACATGACACTGAAGATATTTTGTATAATAAATGAAAACAACAGCTTCTCTGTTCAGTTTGATGAATGAACAAACATCACCAATAAATGTCATGCTGTAGCATTTGAAAGATTTGTAAACAATGGTGAAATTTAAGAACCTTTTTTCCTACTGCAAAACACTGCTGAAAACAAGGAAAGGACAAGATACATTAGATGTTTATCTTTGTATCTGAAAACAGAAAGTCTAGTTTGCAAGAACTGCACTGGCATCTGTGTTGATGGCACCCCAGGAACATTGACTTTACACTGACATCACAACACGCTGACTTCTTTTCTTTCCAGAGAGCTACTGGTGTTAAAAATTCTTGAATATGAAATGAAAACATGTCTGGGTAATGCTACAAAAGTGATTAACTTTTTAAAACAAAGACCATTTCACTGAAGAAAGTTTTAAGATAATATAAAAATCTTAAGGGCAGCACCTACACCTTCTACATTCAGTGGCTTCACAGAGGGAGAGTTCTCAACAGGGTGGGCAAGCTGATAGGGAGCACTTTCAAGAAATCAGGAGAGCAGATCCTGCTAGATGCTCTGAAGATGAAGAATGGTTGCAGAAACTAGCTTACTTAGACATTTTGTATCACGTTATCCAGCTGAACAAGTCTTTATTAAGACCCATATTTTTTTTTTTACTTGAAGTGACTTAAAGATTCTTAAAGATACTTTAAGATTCTTGAATTTAAATGAAATTGAATACTTAGAAAAAACAAGTTGCAGAAGGAAATTTTGAGATGCTTTAACTGCTGCTTGAAAGTAAAGGAGGATATGAGGGAAACCGTAAACATAAAAGAGGATATTGAAAACCATCCAGAGAAGTGCCGAGCAAGAGTATTGTTTCCTTCAATCCAAGTGTATGACTGGGTGAGGGGACCTTTCTCTACACCTTCCGCTCAGCATGAGAACTTGACCTTGAGAGAAGAGGAAGAACTTTGAGCTGAAGTCTGCTTACTCACTCAAGATGACAATTACAGCTCTGTCCCTAGATGAGTTCTATACTCCTGTGAAAGCAGAATACTGTGCCACTTATAGGGAAGCAGTGAACGTTTTGCTGTGGTTGTCACCTTTGATTTTGAGCAAGCGTTTTCTTATTTAACAAGAATCAAAAACAAGGGCAGAAATTATCTGGTTATAGTTGAAAGCGTGGTACTTGTATGCTTATCTCATATATTTGACTTAGAACTGAGTATTTTTGCAGCAAAAAAAAAAACAAGCACAGGTTTCACATTAATCCATAAATTTTATTCTTTCTTTTTTATTCAAATAATACTTTTATCCATATTTAGTTCTATAAAAGAGATCAAGAAACCACACATCTGCATAATAATTTTGTAATTGCTAGGCCTATATTTGAACCTGATCATGTCACTCAGTAAGAAAATATTTTGTTCAAAACTTATTTAAAAATTTTTGACTTTATACATATCTCAAGCTATAGTTTTATTTATATTGCTTTGAATTATTATTTTAACAGGTTTATCATTCATCATTCATGATAAATCTTTGCGTTGTAAATAATATTAATTAAAATCAATTTGCAAACTTTATTAAAATGAAATCTATTAAGTCTATCTCTAAAAAAGTAACCCTCACTTTGGTGTAACCCAGTTATTTAACAGAAATGGATTATGTTAACCTTGTGAATTTAAAAAGATTATGAAAATAAAAGTTTTTTATTTTAATTTATCAATAAACAGTGTAGTTGATTTTCATATTCCTTTACCAATTCCTCTTTTCCTTCCCCCCACAACCCACAACCCACAACCCCCACCATCAACATCATATCTGTTCACTTAACAAGTTCAAGGAATTGTTGTGGTTGTTGTGTCTTCTTTCCTTATCCCCCACCTCCTGCTGTTTTTTTTGTTTGTATAATTATTTATTTATTTTTATTAGCTCCCACAAATAAGTGAGAACATGTGGTATTTCTCTTTCTGTGCCTGGCTTATTTCACTTAATATAATTTTCTCTAAGTAAATCCATGTTGCTGTGAATGGTAGTATTTCAGGTTTTTTTAATAGAAAAGTAGTATTCCATTGTGTAGATATAGCACATTTTCCTTATCCACTCATCTGATGAAGGGCATTTAGGCTGGTTCCAACTCTTGGCTATTGTAAATAGTGCAGTAAACAAAGGAGTACAGGTATCCTTTCAACATGATGCTTTCCATTCCTTTAGGTATCTACCCAGCAGTGGGATAGCTGGGTTGTATGGTAGATCTATCTGTAAAGAGGACACAAGAAAATGGAAAGATATCCCATGCTCTTGGATCGGAAGAATCAACATTGTGAAAACATCCATACTACACAAAATGATCTACAGATTCAACACAATCCTCATCAAAATTCCAATGACATTCTTCTCAGAAATGGAAAAAACAATTCTAACATTCATATGGAATAACAAAAGACTCCAAATAGCCAAAGCAATACTGAGCAAAAAAATAAAGCTGGAAGCATAACAATACCTGGCTTTAAGCTATACTATAAAGCTATAGTAACCAAAACAGCATGGCACTGGCATAAAAACAGATACATGGACCAATGGAACAGAATAGAGAATCCAGAAATCAACCCACAAACCTACAGCCAACTGATCCTTGAAAAAGTCACTGAGAACATAGAATGATGAAAAAACTGCCTCTTCGGTAAATGGTGCTGGAAAAATTGTACATTCATATATAGAAGAATGAAACTAGGCCCATATCTCTCACCATATACCAAAATCAACTCAAAATGAATTAGAAAATTAAATATATGTCCTGAAATAATAAAACTCCTTAAAGAAAACATAAGGGAAACACTTTAGGAAGTAGGATTGAGCATAGACTTCTTGAATATGACCCCCAAAGCACAGGCAACCAAAGGAAAAATAAACAAACAGGATTATATCAAACTAAAAAGCTTCTACACAGCAAAAGAGACAATTAACAGGGCGAAAAGACAACCAACAGAGTGGAAGAAAATATCTGCAAAATATACAATGACAGAGGATTAATATCCAGAATATACAAGGAACTCAAACAACTTAACAGCAAAAAAACAGGTAACCCTATTAAAAAATGGGCAAAGGAGCTGAATAGGCATTTCTCAAAGGAAGATACATGAATGGCCAATAGACATGTGAAAAATGCTCAGCATTACTCAGCATTCAGGAAATGCAAATCAAAACCACTTTGAGATACCATCTCACTCCAGTTAGGATGGCTAGTATCCAAAAGACTGAGAATGATAAATGCTGGTGAGGATGCAGAGAAAAAGGAATCCTCCTAGACTGTTGGTGGGACTGCAAAATGGTGTAGGTTTTATGGAAAATGGTATGGAGGTTCCTCCAGAAATTAATTTTTTTAAAGGTAAGCTAAGCTTAATTGCCTATTGTTTTTCAAGAAAGATTAGCTAAGAAGTCATTTTTAGTTGTAAACAGGGAAAATCACTCTTGTCACACACCATGTACCACATATCACACCTCGTTAGCATCTTTTATACCTATGGTAGACATTTGTAATAAGAATCTTAGGTCTACTTGGATAAGGTTAAAGAAAATCCAGTAGAAATTTTTATTTTTTTAAAAAAGGAAAAACTAAAGTTTCTCCTCTGCATACAACTTCCGGTTTATATCCTTAGTGAGAAGGAGAACCACACAAAATGAGTAGGCAAATAATGTGAGCCAAAATAAACAGATTTTCAGAAAACTATCATTCTCTCCTCAAAGGAGTGTAGATATTAGTTTTGGTTTATTACATCTACAACTCACTAATCAAGCTAATATACTGGGATTTGTAGAATAATCATTTTTATGCAAAAATTCTCTAAGACCCAAAAACTACTGAGAAAAGTTTGTCTAGAGAGAGAAGAATGGGGCCTGAAATTGGAAAAGTCCAGTGTTTACAGATCAGATGGAGGAGCATTGGCTGGTAAAGAAGAGAAGCAACAACTGGAGAGGTGGTGGAAAATCCAAGAGGGTCTAGTATCATGGAAACCCAGTCAGTAGAGGATTCTTCTAGGATGGAATGGTCAGCTTTGTTGTACTTTGATAAGAGGTCAAGTGATATGAAATCTTAAGAACATGTGTTGAACTTAGCTTCAGGGAGATGATTGATGATTTTGGTTTAGCCCTTTCAGATGAATTAATTAGTGACTAAGAGCTAAGGAAAATGAGCTGTTGAGTATAGATAACTATTTCCTTTTTGTGCTATTTCTTGTGCACAGGTAAAGACAGAGGGGGGTATGGGATGAAGGAGGGGTATATGGGATGGAGAGACTTTTATAAATGGAAAGATTTGTAGGACTTCTGGTCAAGATGGTGGAATAGACGATCCCCAGAATCACTCTCTCACAAATCAATCAATTTACAACTATTAAAAAGCCAAGCTGGGTCTCCTAGAGCTCAGGGGAAGAGGAGGAGAGACCTATGGAGCACATGAAGACAGGAGAAGCCACAATGAGAGAAAGAAAGAACCACTCTGACCATTTCAAGCCCCAGCTGCTCCCAAGAAGGAGCTGCTGAGCACTCAAAAACAAAATACCCACAGACCAGAGACAAAGTTTGATATTAACTAGTAAAGGTCTCTAGAACACCTATAAAACCTGGAAGGACCGGAAGTCCCCTGGGCTTCCAAGCCAGGGATGGGGGAGGGCTGGGGGGCCTCGGCCATGTCCCCTGACACCCACAACCAGCCCAGCAATTACCACTGAGCTGCCACAGAAAGCACGCTTGGCTCCTGATCTGGGGCAGTGCAGGAGCAAGGGCTTTAGCCACACCCCCTGACATCTGCACACAGCCCAGCATTGACCAAGCCACCACTGGAAGTCCCCTGGTCTCCCATGCAGGAATCAGGGGGGTGCCACAGGCCTCAACCCCACCCCTCCTCCTTCCTCCTTTTTCCACACTATTTCTTTCCCCTTTCCTCTCTCCCCTCCCCCGCAACAACATCATAGTATGTAAAAAAAAAAAAAAAAAGTAATATTAATAAATAAACTTAAAAAAAATGAAAAGACTTGTATATGTTTAAATGCTGATGGGAAGAATCCAGTAGAAAGAGAGAAGGCAAAATTACAGAGGAGGAGAATAATAAACAGAGAATAAGGGAATTGGATTCTGAGACTTGGGGGAGGACTGGCCCTCTGACCAGGAGGATCACCTTCTCTGTTGCAATGGAAGAAGGAAAAAACAATAGGTACAAAGGCAGGTAGGCTTGTAATGGGGAAGGTACGCGGGGTTTAGTCTGATTGGTGACTCATCTTTTTAGCTTTTAATTCTGTGCTCTCTCCATTATATCACAATGCCTCAAATATAAACTAAAACAAAACTTTCAGGTTAAAATAACAGCATTTTACAATATTCATAGCTCTCTTCTTGCTTTCCCTCCTCACCCCCTCCCACTTACCTGTGCTCTCCTTGCCCCCACAAGGTCAAGAACAGTAAGCTCTTTCAAGGTTATTATGTAGGGTCAACATTCAAAGCCCTTTGTGGACTTCTGTAGTTGTGTAGAATGTATTTGCCAGGAATCATAACCATAATTGTGCTTTGAATAAGAATAGACTCCATGTGCCACTACTCTTATCAGGCATTAAATCAAAAAGAAAAGAAAGAAAAAAGAAAACAAGCAAGATCTGGATTCAAGCCTTAACATGTCACTCCCCCATTCTAGTATCTTTCCAATGACCCGGATCATGTCAGTGTATACTACGAACGCTTTGAGATTCAGGAGGTTTCTGGTAAGGAAAGTTGTTTGTGCTTTTGAAAAAAAGTAGGTAGGCATACGGCAAGTTAAAGATTAATAACTTCCTCTAAGCAGAAACAAAACTGGGCTACTGTTCTACTTCTCACTTTGATACTAAATTAGTTTTAAAAATCATAACAAAGTGGACATATAATCAATTCTCTATGACACAGCATACGGATTAAGAAATCATTTATTACTCTGAATGCTTTATTAAGAAATTTCTCTAAATGAGATTGTGTATGAGGGAAGTAGCTTCATTATACAGAAATATTTCTGACCTGTAG
Organism: Galeopterus variegatus; assembly: GCF_000696425.1. Taxonomy (NCBI): domain Eukaryota; kingdom Metazoa; phylum Chordata; class Mammalia; order Dermoptera; family Cynocephalidae; genus Galeopterus; species Galeopterus variegatus. The sequence continues at coordinate 526,706 of NW_007726745.1, forward strand.
AATTTTAGATTTCCATGGACACAAAATTTCTAATTAAGTAAAATTGAAACTTGTACAGAGATTCATTTGTTTGTACATCTAACACTTTATATTAGATTGAAAGCTCCTTAAAGGGGAACATGTTTTTGAATAGGTTGAACTATATGAAATTTCTGACTTTCCAAGCTAAAAAGGATGCTATATCAATGGCAGCATAGGGTTCAATCTAATATCACAAGCACATAGCACATGATAGGCACTTGATAAATTCTTCTTAAACAAATAAATGAACCTGAGAACTCAGGTAGTTATTCTACTCTATCTAGGAAAAGCATTACAGGAAAGGACGTCAATAGCAAGCCAATTTCAAATATTCAACAAATCACCATATGATTGCAAATTAACTACTACACAAACAAAAAGACTTCTGATCATCAAATGAGATCTTAGCAGCTTCTGATACCAACAACAAAAATCAACTGTGGAGAATTCAGAATAATCATTTGATTGGTATTCTAGAAATGCCAGCCTTGTAGAGGTCAATGAAACATTAGCCAAAGGGGGAAAAGAATCCATGTTTAAGGTTTTACCTTCAATTACTGAAAGTAACTTTGTTTTTTTTCCAATTTCATTTTCAAATATTAGGAAAATAAAACACCATAAAAAGCCCACAAACTCTGAAACAAACAAAATTTACCTTTTTATAAGGAAAAGTTGAACTTAAATTTGAATGTTAATATATACCTTCTGGCAGTTTTTAAGTTAGGCATGCTTAATAGGAGTTGCACTTTTCAAGTAAATTTTGGAATTTAGACTTTAGTACTAGCTCTCAATCTAATTGCAGACCACCACCCCTCCTACAAACACGCACAGCCCACTATCACGTGACCCTATTTTATCACTATTCAGAATAAATATGTGTTGAATAATGGATGAACATACTGATTTTACAGTTATCTACTATGTTCCTATCATGTAAAAACAATTATCTTTGTTTCTTAAAACTTTCGTAGCATATGATAGCTCGAACTCAGGATGCAGAAAATCTTCTTGGTCCTTTGATCTCACTGTTGAAAATATAAACTGCATTATGTGATAAAAGCAAATTACACCAGTCTTGTACTTTGATAAAGCCATCATAAATTACTAATTTTTAATAAAAAATCATAAAAAACCATGTGTGCCCATATTTGAGAGCAATTTAATAATTAACACAGCCATTGTGCTGAGACATCTCAGTAAGTCCTCTGACTACTTTTGAATCTGTGCTCCCATAGAACATTCCCAGCACAGTGCTAAACATTGTACGTGCCACATATCATTTAATCCTCACAAAAATCCTTTGCGATAAGTACTAATATGAGGAAACCGAAGCTCAGAAAGATGAAGTATCTTTCCCAGGGTGGCATGAATAGTAGGAGACAGAACTGTAACTCACATCCACGCTCTGTCTTATCCCCTGCCTTCAATCTCTGTATTATATGGTCTCTCTTTTAGAAGTAAAAACTCCTTCCATTTTCAAAACCTTAATGTTGTCCCATCCTCACAAGAGGCAGCCAGCACCAAGAGAGGTGGCAGGCCATCTCAGGGAGGCCACAGAAATCATGGTCCTCTTCCCTTGCCCTAAGAGAGACATGCGTCTAAATAATTTAAATATATTTTTTCCCTATAGGCTCACTCTACATAAAATATGGAGTTTAATACCATGTTTAATAGCCTAGAAGACAGACCCAAGTTCACAGCTCCTATTCACAAGGCATTCTCTCTGCTTCAAAGCTGTGACCTACAGCAGTTACCTTTAACTAGAACTGACTACACCCTTCTCTCCAACAAATACACTTCATGCTTTTTCTCCTTAACTCTCCCCAACACTCTTCTTAATCAGTGAAGTGATTTCTGAATGGCCTTAACTGACTCCATGGCAAAAACTATTTGTTTATTACTATTGAGTGCACCCTATGCTTCCGAGGCTGTTAAGCTGTGTGTATCTTTGCTTCTCTCCCCGAATGAGATGGTGCTTGTCCTGTCTACCTTATTAAATTGGAGCCCTGAAAGTAAGGATTCTACAGTAAGCATGTTCCCAGTAGTTATTGAGTCCAGATTGAAATTTGACAAGTGATTGTGTCATTCTGCTGAAAAGCAAAATTCTGCTGACAAGGTCACCAAATCTCTTCTCACTTTAGGTATTTGCTTTTACTGTCTGCCCCACAGTCTTCTGCCACCTCCCAAACCAGGAAACACCTGGTGTTTCCTGTCTCCCATGCTACCTTGCAGGAAATGCTTGACTTTGGGTAATCAGGGATGCATTGGCTGGAAATGCTAGCAGAGGAGACAGAGCTGACACCAAATCCAGACAGTAAAATGACTTTTGCCTGGTTGGATGCTTGACTTTCTACATTTCGCCCCTGCTGTTCCTCCTCTAAGTCCTGTCTACACTTAAATAGTGATTGTGTGTACACCAATAAAAGTTTCACTTGTCCATTTAGATGTGAAACCTAAATCTCAAGTGATATTAAATATTTTCACTTAATATATTTTCTTAAAATTCTTCAATTCTAAATTGTTACTGTCCACCTAAACTGATAACTAATTTTATAACGATCAAACAGCAAGAACATTTCCATTTTTCCATTACAAAAAACCACACAAAATTCCAATTCAATTTAATTTTATATCCACCAATAGAAAGCAAACTGTTTACAAGAAGAAAACAAATTATTTTCGAGCCATAAAGGAAAGAATAAGAAAATCACCAATATTTATTGTGTTTATTACTGTGTTGGTTCAGATTCTCCAAGAGGCAGGCACCCAGACAGAATTAGACATGAAAGAAATAGACTGGAGGGAATATTTGTGAAGAATAGGGGGCCAAGGGGCAGGAGGGACTGGTGAGAGCCTCCAGACCGTGTTGCACTTTTTTATTCTTCTTTACTTAGAACTGATGAAAATTGAGTTTTCACAACTATAATATTTTATTTCTGATTTATCGAAAAAGAGCTAGTTCACTTGCCATAAATATTAGTCATATCTGAGATTAGCAAATGAATTTGTTTTTATTGCAATTTCAAAACTAACACTGGCAGTCAGAAAAATCTTAGGATGGAAGCAACTTTGAGTGCCTGGGACCCTCGAGGTCATCAAATACAGCTTTCCACCCAGAGACAGCCGTTCAACTTTTCCCTGAATGTTAGCTGTGTGCGGGAAATAGTTTCATCACAAAGAAATCCAGTTTATTACAAGAAATCTGTAATCATTAGAATGTTCTTTTTATTTACTTGTATGTAGCTTTTAGGAAAATCCTCCTACAACTATAACCTTCCCCCTAGAGCTTTGAGACGAGATATGAGGAGAAAGTTACTGGGAACTGTCTTCTTCTCTGGCTGGAGCTAACAAAACCTAGATCACTTTACCATTTCTTCTGCAATATTGTTTCCAGAATAATAGCCACCTCAGTCCCCCTGCTCAGCTATCACAACTTGACTGTCCAGCCAAAAAAAGTGAGTATTCTGAATACAGTGGTATGATCTAGTCTCTGTATTTCTCTGAATGAATTACATTTTTGGCACCACATGTCACAGCATTGCTTCATATTGAATTGGTTCTTCACAAAAACCTCTAGACCATAGAACTATAAAATTAAATCCAGAAGGAACATCAAAACTGATCTTATTCCAACATTCTCTTGTTCTCATAAGGAAATTAAGATTCTAAAAGATTTTGTGCCAAAAGTCACACAATTAATTTGTGGCAGAGTCAAGATTAAATTTAAAAATTCCTAATGCAATGTTTCATATCATTTTTTAAATTTATTTTCATGTGTAGTGTTATTGAGTTTGTTCTCCCTGCCCATTCTCCACTTAAGTCGTTTCTCAAGCTAAGTGCAAAATTTTACATTTATCCTTGTGTATGTGCTATTTAGGCTTTGTGAACTCTATGATTCTCCAGTCATTGCTACCTTTTTAAAGATTAGGTGAAAAAAATTTGAGAGGGGGCTAGTGAAATGCCTTGAATTATTGTATTAAAATGCTTCTCTGGTCCCAAAAGCTATTTAGTCCCACTCACCTCTTGAGGTCAGCCCCTGTACACTGCTCTATCTGAGCCAGTTCTTTGGCCTTGCCTAATTTCTTGATCTTGATAGCAAAACACCTGGATCTATTAGATAACACTTCTCACCAACTTCTTAAACACGACCATCCCTGTCTTCAACCAAGGCAAGCGTGCTACCTTGAAAAGAACTTTGTATCTGTTAATCTCTGAGTCCTTGAGTGTTATTCCCACCTGTTCAGTTGGGACCTCAGCCTATGTTCTGACCAAACAGCCTGACCTAGCATTGACTGGTCATTTCACTCATTCACTGCACCTCCCCAGAGGGCTGAGCCACAACCGCCAAGTGGAATCTCAGATTCTGGCACTGTATTGGTCTGTTTCTGTTGCTTATAATGAAATACCTGAAACTGAGTGATTTATAAAGAAACAGAAGTTATTCCTTACAGTTTCAGAGACTGGGAAGTTTAAAGTCTAGGGAACACATCTGGTGATGGCCTGGTCTTTGGGTGGTGACTCTTCACAGCAATGCAGGGTGTCACATGGCGAATGGCTCGAGCAAGAGAGAGCTAACCTGCTCACTCACTCTCCCTTATGAAGCCATCAGAACTACACCCATGACCACCTATTAAACCATCAACTTATTACTCTGTGAATGGATCAATCCATTCACTAGGTCGTGGTCCTCACAATCTCATCACCTCTTAAAGGCCCTGCCTTTCAATCACCATAATAGGATTTCCCACCCCCTTAACACTGTTACAGTGTTATATGAACCTTTGGGGGGTCACAATTCAATTAGCAGGCACCATAAGTTCATCAGTTCATCTGTCTATTCATGTCCATCTATATTTTCTGAATCATTTAAAGCATGTCTACTCTGTGTAAAATGCTTATTAGCTGTCACCATATTCATTTAGTTCCTTGTTTTGGCTATTTAAACCTGTTGTTAAAATCTACAATTTTTTTCCCCGTTTTGAGTATTAAACCTAGTATTAAATCTACCATTTTCTTCCAATTAATATGCAAGTGTACATTAAATCAAGAAAACTAAAGTTCTGAAGACAAATATACCTTGTATACATCTTAAAGGTATAAGTTATAAATCTTTTGCATTCAGCTGGTGAGTATTGATTTGTTGATTTGCTAAGTATTTAATAGTACTCTTGCTATAGTTCCTTGTTGTAAGATATTCACTGGAACCAGACTATAATAACATGGTCTACAACACTCATATATTAAGCTGTTATTGTACAGGTCTCAGTCATTAACTCAGTAATTTCATTTTAGCTTCTCTGTGTTATTGTTGTTGCTGTTGTAGCCTCTGTTCCTCTTTATATTTCTAGCCTCCACCAGAAATAACACGGAGATTAAATGATTCCATATTCTGTGGCAACTATGGTCAGGAAGAAAAAAGAAAACTATCTAGATAGCACTGCCTCTCTCTATACCTTCTCTTCCCTGCCTGACTATTGAGGATTAGGGAGGGACAAAGTATAGAAGAAAAAGTAAATCCTTTAAAGGTTGCCATTACCTCCTGACAGCCACAATAAACCAAGTCAAGTTAAAATCTTATAAACTTTGTTTTTCTTTCTCTCAGTTATCGACTCATTCATCTATTCATCCAAAGGGAAACAGGCAAAAATATTTGGGAACCCCTACTAAGGGTTCAGCAGTTTGATCTAGTTAATACAAGAGTACACAAGGGTGATAGGACCTTTGAATGCTCTGGAATTTAGCATAAATTCACATCAGAATGTACGAGAGTTTTGCACTTGGTTTCAGAAAGTGGCAGTCCTTATGAAAACTTTGAATTGTTGGGGCATGATGTAGTAAGCCCAGCTGAACTCACTCCACTTGACATTGACTGGTATATGCCAATATACCCTGATATGCCTGCTGTGGATTTCTCACCCTGACTTAGCCAATCCCCTAGATAGAAGCTTTGCAACCCCACACTAGTGCTCCTCAGAAATCATGAAAAAGCACTCAAGTAGTTTGGGGAAAATCAATCAAACATACCAAATGCAGGAATCATAGAGACATTTGCCACTAGACTTCTGAAATCCTGAATCTGATTATTTACACCTTGCAACAATTCAAGGCAGTCTAGTAGAGAGCAAAGAGCTAACCTACCTACATTCAAATCCTGACTCTGCCACTAACAAGTTGTGTGATCTCATACAAGCTTCTTAACATTTCTCTGTCTTGGTTTCTCTATATAAAAGAAAGATGCCAATAGTACTTAACTATCAAGAAGATTAAATAAGTTAATACACGTAGAAAAGTTTAATGGCACATAGTAAGTATTGTAAGAGTTAGCAATTATTACCCTTTAACCTTCTTATCATAAAAAAGATACATAAACATACTCCACGATATGTGAATCCTGAGTAGTAATACTGATACACTGTCTATGTGTTTTTGGTTTACAATTCTTTGATCTATCTGACCCTAGACCATACTTACTGCGAAAAACCAAAGGATTTTCTCCTGTTGGTGAAACTCCGTCATTGTGCCAGCGAAGGGGTGAAAGGACTGAAGTGGCCGTTGCATGACCAGGGTGTTTACTATTATGTGTAAACAAGTAGGCATGTAAATGTCTCTTTTTTCAGGGTTCCAGTCTAACTTCAGTGCTAAATGGAGAACTGAGGCAATTATACAGGGCTTGGCAGAATGTGAAGGGCAAAGGAGAGAAATACAAACATGGTTTGAATTAGCCTATGAATTGTTTTAGTAGTTTCCTTCACTTAAGCATGGAGGCCATTCTCCACAGGATTAAACAAACATTCACATACTCACACTAGCAGCTAGGAGAAAACATTTAAAACCTGTTGGATTAAACTAAAACTCTAAAAACATACAAACAGCAACCCCAATCACTACCTTGAACTTACAAGTATTATTTCATCCCTCAGGATCCCAAGTGATATATAAATTTACAGCAGAGTGCTCACAAGTAATATATCAATTTAAAGCAGAGAGCTCACAAGAACCACAGTAGAAAGGAAACAGCTGGTTAGCAGCTGCACAGTGATACCACAGGCCAATTTTCAAGAAAATGAAAAATAACACATTTGATTAGAACCTGTAAGCTAAACCTCTTATCCCCAGTTATTTCATGACTAAACAAGAAGATTCTCTCATGTTTTATTCCCTTCACATTTGGGCCCAATCCTACAGCCCAGGACTGAAGGCAAAGAAGAGACATGAATTTCAGTCACATTATCTGCTTTCTAAATCCAAATTCAAAACTCATACTCATTCAAAGTAAATATGCACAGCATATCACGAGAGAGAACATTTTGTTCAAGGAGACCCAAAGAAAGCATGTTAATTATAGCCTGTATTCACCTAGCACCTCACTTTGGAGGAGTTCAAAGCAAATGCACGTGTGGAAAAGGCCAAAGTCACCAGCTAAACAGGAAAGCTGTGGAGCTTCTTTTCCATTCAGGGTCATCCATATAAGGTGGGGTTTCCTTTCATGTTTAAGTTTAGACATCATCAGAAAAGTCAAACCACAAGAGAATGATGAAAATTATGCCAAAATTTGGTTGATGTTTGTGTCTTCTATGCCAACACAACCCTTCAGTGGAAAGTCTGAATCAGTTTCTCTGAAAACTTTCTTTATTATGTTACATAATTAGAAGCTTTTATTGCTAAAAAGATGTTTTAGAACTCTTGATAAAGCTCAGCATATAGTTTGTATAACCAGCACAGAAGGTTATAGCACTATGGGAGTTTATTTTTAAAAATGAAGGTTTGGTTCTGTGATGGGAGAGGTCAATTATTATATCCATCGCTTCGAAGGGCAGTCATTATTCAAAAGGCAGAGATGAGGAAGAGAATTGGAAAAGACTTTCAAGGAGGATGAAATGACAATAAGACAAGACAATGAAGCAAAAAATGTGGGGCCAATAAGGGGAGTGGTGGGCGGCCCAGTACATCTAAAGATGGGTTAGGGTTAGAAAACTTCTGACAAGGAGTAGAGTATCAGGTGTGAAAGTGAGGGTGTGAATCCCAGCTCCACCACTTAGTAATCTTGTGACCTTGAATAAGTTATATAAACTCTTTAAGCCTCATCTTCCTCTTTAGTAAATTGAAGTTAATAATAGTACATAGTTGATATGGTTTCTGTGAAGACTAAGAGAGATAATTTCTGTGATGATCACAAAGGCAGAAAGTATGTAATGCTTATCTTTGTACGTCCAGAAACTCTTGATACATAGTGATAGAGTTTGAATGTGTTGTCCCCTCAAAACCATGTGGAAATCTGATCCCCAGTGTGGCAGTGTTGGGAGGTGTTTGAGTCATGAGAGCAGATCCCTCGTGAATGGATTAATGCTCTCCCTGGGGGTGGAGGACAGTGAGTGAGTTCTTGCTCTATTAGTTCCCATGAGAGCTGATTGTTTAAAAGACCTGGCACCTCCTCTCTCTTACTCTCTTGCTTCCTCTCACCATGTGATCTGCTTGTACCCATGGGCTGCCTGCTGCTTTCTGCCATGAGTAGAAGCAGCCTGAGGCCCCTGCTAGATGCAGCTGTCCCAGAATTGTAAGCAAATAAACCTTAGTTCTTTATAAATTACCCTGTCTCAGGTATTGTTTTAGCAACACAAAAATGGAATAAAACACAAAATAAGGGCCCAATAAGTGTAAACTTCCATGCTGACTAATAATTTTCAGGTAAGACTAGAAAGGAAGATCAAGAGCAACGAGGCCTTGACTATCAGAGTAAGGGATCTGGATTGTATATAATGAGAAACAGAGAGACAGCAGTACAGTTTATGATTGGAACATTGCTCAAATTAATCTAGAAATAAATTGTAAGGAGACTAGAGTTAGGACTCCTACTGAGGAAGCTGAAGAAGCCTGAACTCGATGGATGCCTGTGAGTGTGGAAACAGGAGGAAGATAGAAGAGCTATCTTGGAGGACTGTTAGGAGCAAACCCATAAGAAAACCATAGAATATTTTCTACATCTTCATAAAAACGAACAAATGGGCTGAATTTCAGGAATGACATTAGTTCAACATTAGACTGACCACTGGGATAATAAAACAAACTCTAAAACTTGATTATCCTAAAGGTATAAATTTCAGATAAATTAGACATTTACTGGCGGGAAGTTAGAACATTCATCTTAACCAAAAAAAGAAGTCAGAAAAATGGACTATTTCTATGACTTAAAACTGAATCTAAATCCTAAGGGAGAAATTTATTTAATAAAATAGTTAAAAGTGCTGACTGGGTAGCCAAACTGCCAGAGTTCAATCACAGCCCCACCACTTTCTAGTTGTGGATGGAGCAAATACTTAACCGCTGCATGCTTCGCTCATCTGTAAATGTTCTTATGTACTGGTGTCTAATCAATACCAGTACCTATTTCAAGAGTTTTTTTGCATGAATTAATGACTTAATGTACCTTAAACACTTAGAACTGTGCCAGGTTCATAATTAACCATTAATGTTGGCTATCTTCATTCCTGGGCTATTCCTATTTGATCTGGAAGGAGGTTTACTAGGCATGTGAATCAATTCCAAATGCTGTGCCACTTTCCCTGCAATTTTCAATGGTTGACCCATACACCATGGTATGCCACCAACCCTCATAATATTCATTACTTTTCTGCTTCCCCTTGCCCCACACATACTAAAGATACCAGGTTTGGCAATTTTGCATACAATTTGAAATATTACCCAATATTTATGATTTGAAATATGAATGTACACATCACATACATCCATATCAGAAAGTGGAATGGCTCTAAGGACCAAGTATTATGTCTTCAGACGACTGATAACCAATATTAATATAAACCCCTGATTTAAGTTCAAAAATCCCAAATACTTGCAATACTTCTATGATTTTAAAAACTTTCATTTTCAAATATGAGTAACAAAAACAAAGTCCATACTCAAACTGCATCCTGTATAAAGATTTAAAAGAAAATTAACAAACTTTGTGTTATCTTCTTGGATAATGAGTTTTAAAGTAATAAAAAGAGTTCCACTGTTTAGCATTGCAGAGAAGACAATTACTACATAACTACTATATAACATATAAAATGTAGATAAGTTCATAAAAAATAAAATTATTATACTGTGTTTCACCACATAATTACTATGTAAAAGTATAAAATATATCTTAATTCAAGTGTCATCATTCTAACACACAAACTTTCAGTTATTCTTTATGGCCCGTTTCAAGCTTTTGGTGACTAATTACTATTTAATGGTGAACATGTCATTCCAAACCGATTAACTAGGTTGAAACCATTCCTTGGATCAATTCAGCATCTGCTACAATTTTAACTACCCTTAATTATTAATTTAGTGTTAGCCTGGATATGCTAAATGAATTCATTCTCTCACACCTCCTTTTGAGTATAAGCTAAGTTCATTGGAATTCTCCATTTCTTGATATCTGAAAGAAGTAAGAAAGGAAGAATAAGCTACAGATTTTTAAGTGCACTCAGAAGGCCTAAGAGTCAATTATTCCAAGTAACCACAAATCTCTAATTTCTAAGCAACTACCTTATTCCATTAAACATTCTCCTTTAAAACAAAATAGAGTTAAATGTATCCCAACCTGTACAACACTGATCAGAAAATGACAATTATGAATGCCTAAAAAGATCCTTTTGAAGTCAAGATGACCTTTCCAAAAAGTACACTCCAATTTTGTGCATAATTATTCTGCAAGTCAAACAAAAAGACCACTCATGATTATTTTATAAAACCACATCTGTCTAGATAAAGAGAATCATGTTCGTATGTCATGCCATATTATTAAGCAACATGAATAAGGATTCACATCTGTTATCCTCTTATTCTTCTTCTGTATCACCGAATAAAAAGAAAACATGAAAGGAGTGAATTGATCTTTAACCAAAGGAAAAAGGAAAATACTCCACCTTTTGCTTATCAGCACTGGCTATTGCCAAGCTTCAGACTCAGGAGACCTTACAATTATTTACAGAATAAGGGACAGTATGAACATTCAAGTTCCTCCTGACAGAGATGCCTAGATGCACTTTATCTCATTACTTCCTGGTAATATATATTAGGCGCATAAATTAGGTTTGTAGTGTCAGTGTGATCCCTCTCGTTCTTCAATGTTGGGGAGAAGCAGGAAGCAGTATCATGGCTAAGAACTCAAGCTTGCAGTTAGAATGCCCTTAGTTCAGATCCCACCAACCCTACTTAACAGAATGTATGACACTGGGCAAGCTACTCCTCTAAACCTCAGCTCTTTCAGCCATAAAATAGAGGTATATAAAGGGCTTAGCACAAACCCTGGTACAATGCAAGTCCTCAATAACTAGTAAACAGTAAGATTACTATTACAACTTAATCAAGAGTGACAGATTCATTAAGCAGAAAAAGCACGAATGATGAGACTATGAGTGTGGCTGGATGAGAGTTAGTTACTTTCAGTTAGTTGGAGGAGACACCACTAGAGAGGTAAGTGAGCCCAGGATTCAATTCTTCGGAACATCGAATAAATCCTATTGTTATTGAGCAGCCATTAATTTTTTTCAATCAAGCGAGTAAATGATCAAAATAATTCTTGCAGTGAGGATGGAGGATGGCATCTGTGGATTGATATACTCAGTTAGAAATCAATTGTAATAATTCAAGCTGAAGAAGCTTAGCACCTAAACTAAGGCAATGTAAGGAATTTACGTTCTGAAAATCTTAATGCAACTTTAGCACTCAGGTTGTTATTAGATTCTGTGTTCTTAGACTCAAGCCTGTGAGGAGGATTGGTCTGTGTTATATGGAGCAGGGAAAAAAGCATTGCCCATATTAAAATTCATTTTAGCTAGAGTTATTATCTTAAAAAGATGACCAAATATTAACTAACTTTACAATTAATTTAAGACCAGTACTCAAATGTTGGTTTTTTAATAAGACATAAAAAGAATACAGTAATCAAGTGATGCTTTAGTTATATATTCTGTAAAATGAAAATAAGAAAGGTACCTACCTTGTCGTGTTATTGTATGAATTGAATAAATTAACATATGTAAAATGTCATTGTCTGACACCTCCCAAGTAGCCTTAGTTGGCAGTGATAAAAGTGGTGGTATTGTTTAGAATATTGTGAACCAGATAAGCCCACATCTGAAAATTAGTCTTCTGGTAACCTCAACCCTTCATAAGTCAAAAAAAAAAGACAAGCAAGTTACCATGGATTTTATCTTAGCACTCCACTCAGACCTTTATTGATTTTTATTTAGCATATAATTCTTAGGATGCTTCTAAAAAACCTTACATCTGAGTAAAATTGATAGAATAAAGATTGTTAAACATGAAAACTAATAGTTTGATACTGAGAAAGAGCATAGGAAAGCTGAAAAGCAAACACCACAGGGAAAGAAAACTGACACTAGGTCTAGTAGCTTAGCGTACATTAATTAATTTAAGCCTCATAATAGTTCTTAAATGTCATGAAAATTCTATCCATTTTCCAAATGGCAAACATGAGACACAGAACAACTAAGTTACTGGTCCATATCTCAGACTCTGTAAGTTACAGAGCCTCAAATTTGAGTGACCCCAGCTGACTTTCGAGTTACATAGTAATTGGTATAGAGATTTATCCATTTAGAAAGTACTCTCATATGCATTACCTTTAAGGAGATACTAGCAGCTATCAGGATTAGATACAGCACCACACTGGCTAATTGTAGCATCAAAATATTAAAAATAATTCTCATTTGACCTTACAATAAAACGAAGTTTAGTTCTTACAAAATTGGTGCAGAGAGTAATGAAAAAACTCTCTAGATCAAGAAAAAAGAAAAAGATGGAAAACTTTATTGCCAAATTTATCACAAAGGAAGCATTGAATAGCAAATTATGCACAGCAAAAAATCAAATTTGGGTGTAGTAAAAGACAAATGAGAGAAATTCATCTAGAACTCAGACCATAAGGGTAAAGAGATTTTATGTAAATATATATATATATAATGTATATATAATATGTATATATGAAGCCAGATCCAAAGAACCAATCAACGTATAACAGAAATTTTAGGATGAAAGCATGATAAGAATCAATATTCAAAGAAATAATAGAAAAAAGTATTTCTTTATGTACCAAAGAAATGCCTTAGTCTAAAAAATGAGACTAAATATAATACATTATATTTCAGACAGTGAACTTAGAGCCACACTTACATGAATTCAGAAATATTTTTCAGGTGCTGAGGTCACTAATAAGTGTGGGCCAGGGCTACCAGTAAGTGGACAAGGGACTACTGAGCCAGTAATCACTTATGCTGTACACAGGCACATTCAAGCCATCTCAAGTTGAGAGTATTAAAACATTTTTTTGTTGGGGGGAAAGGATGTGCACACTTGTGTACCCAGAAAAAATAAACACTGGGGAGCAGTACATCTCATTTTCAAATTCGTTTTTATGCCACAAAACCATTTATCAAACACAGTACCTAAGGTAGATTGATGTAGAACATTTTTGGTTGAAGGAGGTGTGGTGAACAGAGGTCTACTCTATCAATTGTGATTAAGGATCAGCTGCTGAAATAAGAATGGGTTAAACTAGAAAGAAGTTGATTTCTCACGGTTGTAAGTAGTCTATGGCAGCTATGGCCAGGAATCCATGCTCTTTGTATTTTATTGTTCTGTTACCCCTAGGACTCTGCTCACATCATGTCTTTCCACCACACCCACAGTCTCTGCAGCAGGATGCTGAGCTATGCCACTCCTTTGAGGGACATAACCCCAAGGTTACCCATACTACTGCTGCTCACATCTCACTGGCCAGAAAGTAGTTGCATGACCACATCTCACTGCAGGGAAAAATTAGAAATGCAATATTTAGCTGGAAGCCAAATGCCAAAGTAAAGATTCTATAGAATAGATAAAAACAATGTGGAGGACAACTACCAGTCTCTAACACACTCATCTATCAACACTTCACCAAAAAAAAAAACCCTGAAGTGCTTCTGCAATGTCCTCAGGCACAGCATGAAAACCTAAATGACACTAAAAGAGCATTTAGTGTCAACAACGGCAGAACATACATCCTTAGAGAACGTTCCATATGCATTTGAAAGGACATTTTGTGCCATTGTTGGGCCATTTGTATAAATTTGGGCCATTATGCATACATTTTAGATAATTAGAATATAGAAAAAGATTTATGTTCTCTGACCAAAATGGAATTAAATTGTATATCAAATGAGGAAAGTATGTGGGAAATCCCCAAATATTTAGAAATTAAACAGCATATTTGTAAATAACCCTTGGTCAAGAAGAAATCACAAGGGAAACTAGAAAATATTTTTAACTAAATGATAAGGAAAGTATAACATATTATATTTATAGAATTCAGCTAAAATGGTGCTTAGAGGAAAATGCATAGTTTTAAGTGTTTGCATTAGAAAAGAAGAAAGTTCTCAAATTCAGTAAGCTTCCATCATAAGATGCTAGACAAAAGAAGAGCCAGTTAAAACTAAAGTAGAGGAAAGGAAAAAGTAAGTACATGAGCAAAATAATAAAAAAAATAGAAAATAAACAGAAAAAGTCAATAAATCAAAAGATAATTTCTTTTAAAAAATCAATAAAATTGATAAACATCCAGCTAGACTTATCAAGAAAAAAAGAATGAAAGAAAAACAAATTATGAATAACAAAATGAAAAAGGGACACCACTACATGTTTTAAAGGCATTAAAAGGCTAATAACATGATATATGTACAAGTTTATGTCAATAAATCTGGCAACTTAGATGAAATAGAAACCTGTCTAAAAAACAAAGTATCAAACTTGAAAAGAAAAAAAATAGACCATCTGAATAGACCTAAATCTATTAAGTTCATTGAAACTATAATTATACTCTACTCCCAAAAGAAACTTTAGGCCCAGGTGGTTTCACTGGTGAATTATATCAAATATTAAAGAAAGAAAAAATACCAATATCACACAAATTTATTCAGAAAATAGAGCTGAAGGGAAAAATTTTTAACTCATTTTAAAAGATAAACATTTCCGTGACACAAAAACCAGATAAAACATAAAAATAAAAATAAAACATTACCAAAAAGATTAAAAAGAAAGAAAACTACAGTTCAGTATCCCTCAGGAAAGTAGTTGCAAATATCCATAACAGTAAATTACCAAGTTGAATGCAGTAATATATAAAAAGGACAACATATCATGACTGCATAGAGGTTATTGCAGGATTTCAACGTTGACTTAACTTTTAAAAAATCAATAAATGCAGTTCAACACAAACAGGACAAAATAGAAAAACCATCTCGATTGGTGCAAAAACCAACATTCACTCATGATGAAAACTCTCAGTGAACTAGGAATAGAAAGGAGGTACCTCAATCTGATAAATGGCATTTATGAAAGTCTTACAACAGACATCACACTTAATGTTGAAAGATTAAATGCCACCCTCAACCCCAGCTTATAAGTGAGAACAAGAAATAATGTCTGCTCTCACCACTTCTTATCAGTGTTGTACTGGAGGTACAAACCAGATAAATAACGGAAGAAAATGAAATAAAAGAAATTCAGATCAGGAACAGAAAAGTAAAACTAAAACGTCTTTGTTCACGAATGACACAATCATGAACACAGAAAATCCTAAGAAATCTACAGAAGCCTACAGAACTAATAAGTAAAGTAACGAAGCCAGAAGGAATAAGGTCAATACATAAAAATTATTTGTGTCTCACTTGCAAGAAAAATTGCAAAGTAAAATTTTGTAAATGCCATATATAATAGCATAAAAATATGAAATCCTTAGGGATAAATTTAATGAAATATGTGCCAGTCCTGTACAAACAAAATTATAAATCATTGCTGAGATAATTAATGAAAAATTAACCAAATGGAGGAAAATTAACTAATGATACTATATTCAGAGTTGGAAGACTCAACATTGTTAAGAGGTCAATTCTTTCCTAATTGGTATATAGTTCCAATGCAATCTCAATCTCAACAAAATGTCAGGGAGCTTTGTGATGAAAAACAGACTGGTTCTGAAATTAAATAGAAGTGCTAAGGACTTTTTTTAAAAAAAGAACAAATTTTAGCATTTACTCTCTGATTTCAAGATTCACTATAAAGCTACAGTGATCAAGACAGTATGTAAAGCTACAGTGATCAAGACAGTATAAACAGCTACCAATGTTTAAGGACTGACACATACTAGTAGATCAGTGAAATGGAATAGGGTCCATAAATAGACCCACACATATAGGGTCAGTTAACTTTTAACAAAAGTTTCAAACTAATTCAAATGAAGAAAGGACAATTATTTCAACAAATAGTGCTAGAGCAACTGGATATTTACATGGGAAAAGAAATGAGCCTTGTCAGAATTCAAAAATCAGTCTCGATGGGCTAAAATCAAAGATGTCAGCATGACGGCATTCCCACTAGAGGCTCTGGGGAAGAATCAATGACCTTGCTTTTTCTAGCCTACATTCTTGGCTCAAGGTCCATCCTCCATCTTCAAAGCCAGTAGCATACCATCACGTAACATATTCCTAGGTTCCAGTGATTAAGATATGCATGTCTTTGGGGTTTCATTATTTGGCCTATCATATTATAGAAGTGCCAAGCTTCAGTAAGATGTTGTTGACAAGATCAAGTGAAAATCAGAGCAATTTAGTTGAATAACAACTGAAAAGTGTACTTTGATTTGAAAGGAATTTGATTTTCCTGCAAACCAATTGATATTAATTTCAATTTATCTTATGCACATACCAAGTCATAGATTCACACACATTTTTCATTTAAAATACTGTATTTTCTGAAGAGTTTTCTATGTTTTTGGTATTCATTGGTAGTTTAAAAGGTGGATCTTAATTTTTTTAATATTCTTATTCTTCTTGTATTTTCATATCTGTTCAGTGGCACTACATCTTAGAGACTTATTTGTTCAAACTCAAGCCAAAAATCAAAAGTTATAAGAGTTAAGGCCGTGTCAAAAAGAAGAGAAAGGAAATGAGCCTCAAATAATTTCACACCATACATTAAAATTAATTTGAAATGGATCACATGCCCAACTGAAGAAGCTAAAGCTATAAAATTTCTAAAGGAAAATAGGGAAGAAAAGCTTAACAATATTTTGTTAGGCAAAGATTTGGTAGAACATAAAAAGGAAAAAAAAAAAATTATATTTCTTTAAATAGAAATAGTCTGCTCTTCCAAAACCATTGCTAAGGAAATGAAAACACAAGCCACAGACTGGGAGAAAATATTTGCATTATGTACATTTGACAAAGAACTTATATCTAGACTATATAAAGAACCCTTATAGTAAGAAGCTTTACTAAGTAACAACACAAACCACCCAAACAGATACTCAGTAAAGAAGACACATGAATAGCCAATAAATGAATAAAATATGTTCAACATTATTAGTCATTAGGGAAATGTAAATTAAAATTATAAAGATACATCACTACATGGACACACTGGAAGGGCTAAAATGTAAAACATTTCTTTTTATTTTCTTTTCCTTTTTGTCTTTTTTCGTGACCAGCAACGGATCGCAACCCTCAGTGTCACGCCCGCACCTCGCTCAGCCAGTGAGCGGCCAGTCTGTATGTGGGATCTGAACCCTCGGCAGGAGCGCGGCCGCGCTCTCAAGTGGCGCACTGTAGCAGTGCACCACTGGGCTGGCCCTAAAATGTAAAATGACAATACCAAGTGTTGGTGAGGATGTGGAACAACTGGATTTCATACATTTCGGTTGGGAGAGCAAATGGTGCTATCACTTTCAGAGTGAGCTCAAAATTTGTAAACAGCGTCATGTGGCTCCTTTCCCAAGGTCCTCCCTCTGTGCTGTCTCTCCCCTACTGTCTGGTTTCCTGGGGTGTCTTCCAGCCACTCACTTTCTGCCACTGCATCTACACCAAGTGGCAGGAGGAAAGAGTAAGAGAAATAGAACTAATGGTTTGCTCTGCCATCTTGAGACCATACTTCCTCCAATCAGAGAAGAAAGTTCCCTTCCCTCAGAATTTGAAGTGCCTTCTAGCCTTCACTGCCACTGATGTCACTAGCAGGACACCACTTTTCTGCTCCTTGAATCTGAACTAGAGGACTTCTCCTGCAGCTGCGTGTCCATGCCAATGTGTTCTCGCAGGTCTCAGGCTGCCTTGAGTGTAAGACAGAAGATAACAAAGCGAAAAATGGTGAACTTACTACTGATTTAGTGGTACTTAGAATTCTGGTCTTCTTCCCCACCTCATCAGCTACTAGTTATTTTTTTAGAGTCCTCAAATACCTGCTGTACACATTCTGTTCACGATTTATAGCTGCATTCTGTGGGACAGAATAGAATGTCTTCTAAATGACTCTCACCATATTTACCCACATCTCTGCAACTCTTTATGGCAATAAAGAGCTATACTTCTATTAAGTATTTTAGACTTGTTAAATGACGCTATATTTTCATTTTACATAGTGGAAGCAATCTGAATATTCGCCAAGTATAACCAGGAATGATAGCAATAAAACTGTCCCCAAACAACACTCCCTATGCAATAAATATTTAATAAACAATTATAAGTGAAATATTTGAGGGCAGGAGTGGAATCATCAGTAGTTCATAACTATGTTTTTTTTTTTTTTTTTGCATTGTCAAATTTTAGTTTTATGGTCAAAATATAGTATGTCACCTTGTTATATAATCAGTAATAGTTATTTTTACAGTGAGACTTGTTAACAAAGTAAAATCCTTTAAACTGTTGACATCGGTATATAAAACAATGTAGGGTTTTAAGTCATTCCTCTGTCAATAAATGCTTCTAGATGCCTCCTTCACAGATCACAAGTAAAAATGTTTGTTTTTAAGTTCTAAAGCAGGCAGAGAAGATTTGAGGAATATCCTGCTCAAATATTACTTTCAACTTAGATACCAGGCAAGAAAGACTAAAATTCCCCAATGGAGAGTTATTTCTTCTGATTTACACTGCACCCCTTCTTGGTTAATGATGCAAGACCCATGGAACTGATATACTGAACACTGTACTGGTTCACTGCCCAGATCCCCACTGTGGGATGAGGACCTCATCTCACCCAGCTACTGAGGGTGTCCAGTGCCTTGCCCAAGGCAACCTACACTAGTCGAAGGATTGGTCAACGTGGGCAGGGTGAGGGAGGGATACAAAGACATGCCCCAATTCAAGAAAATTCTGAAAGGTCATCTGAGGTCCATTGCTCCCGTTGGGATGGCTGAACTTTGTTGTTATTGCATCACAGTTCAACCTCTCCTGCTCAGACTTGTTTTCCTCCCTCCTTCATGGTGTTATTGTTGAGAACATTCTCCAGTAAATCTTCTGCAAATAAACTTCTGTCTCTAGAGTCTGTTTCCAGGAATTGGTCTAGGACAGCTGAGCAAGAAAAAGGGGAGGGAAAACACATATAAGCTAACAATGATGTACACAAACTCATTTTTCAGATCACTTTTTTGCTTTACAGAAGGCAATTAAGGGAATCCAAAAGTAATAAATTGCCTAAGAGAAGGCAGAGTGCTGGAGGAAATATGAATCTTTTGACTCAGTAATTGAACTTCAAATGAAGTATCTAAGGCAGTAAACAGAAAACCATATGAATATTTATTTTCAAGAATGTTTATTGCATCATTATACATAACAGGAAAAATAGGGAAACAATCTAAATGTCCAAGAATGAGGAGTTTATTAAATAAATTATGGAAACCTCATATAATGAATGTTCCATTAATGATCACATTATATAAAATTAAGAGGAAAAAAAGTAAACAAACTTTATACATGATCTCAATTCCATTAAAATGCTTATATATAGATATGCATTTTTAAGATAACAATGATATGCTATCTGGTGAGAATATGGATGTTTTTTATTTTCTTTATATTTTCTTGATATTATTAAGTTTTATGATGAAACTGCATTGTTTTATAATCAAAGAAAGCAAAATTTTATTAAAAATAGTTTCAATCAATATATACCAATACTAAATTCCTTGATGAGTAAAAATTACTAAAATGGAAGATAAAAAATATCTGCTATTATAAAAACTTATGTTTTTCACTTTTTTTAGTTGTTAATGAAAGGCATAGGCTATTCTTGCCATGTGATACCCTGGTCACCATAAGTCCCGGTAGAGAATTCCCACCCAGAAGATGGCCCTCACCAGGTGTGCCCCTTGGACTATGGACTTCCCAGACTCCAAAAACTGGGCAGAAATTCATGTACATAAGAAAAATGGCCACAACTTTGAGCAAAGACTACCTGAAATTGCAGACTTCCCTCACAGATATCGAGTTAAGTCAAGATTTGTGGTTCAGTGTTATCATCACCATCATCACCAACCAACATTCCCTTAGTGACCCCAGAGATTTTCCAGGATGCACGTTGAGTGCTCTGTGTGCTCCCAAATAAATGCCTGCTCTCATCCCTGACCAAAAGAAAAAAAAAAAAAAAAAAGCACAGGAACAATTACCTAGGCAAGATAATGAATTTGTAGAATACGTCAATGACTGGAATTCATATTTGCATGAATTTATCATGGGGCTCAGTGGGACCTAGCTGTGTTTTGAAATTGAACCCCCCCAAAAATGTGATCTGTCTGTATATATTTTTGAGTCCAAAAGATTCTTTGGTGAATAGAGCTGTTTGAGATTCATGATTTTAAAATGTAGAAGAATGAATATCCCAAATAATCCATCACAAAAATATATGAGGTTACTTCCAAAAGTTCATGGAAAAATAGATTTAAAAGATAATATGAATTTTTCCATCAACTTTCTGAAGTACACTCATACTAGAAATACATGAAGAAGGGGGAAGGGACTAATTTCCTGTGAGAAGATCCTTTACATGAATAAATAAACATAAATAAATATACATTTAAGAGTTGTACAAAGTAAGTAAAAGTATCAATAAAGAAAAAGATGCAGAAGTGGATGTATGTTCTTTTTACTAAGGACAAGGTAGCACAGGTGAAAAAATATAAATAAATGATGCAAATCAAGTGTTGTACTGGATTTTTAACAATAACCATCACTTAATAGATTTGAACTTACAAGACCAGTATATATAAGCACAATGTTACATAGTGTTTTAGTCCATTTTGTGTTGCTATAACATAAATACCTGAGACTGGGTAATTTATAAAGAACAGAGGTTTATTTGGCTTACGATTCTGGGACAGCTGCATCTGGCATGGGCCTCAGGCTGCTTCTACTTACGGTGGAAAGTGGCAGGAGCCGGCGGGTACAAGCAGATCACATGGCGAGAGGAAGCAAGAGAGAGAGAGGAGGTGCCAGTGTCTTTTTAAGCAACGAGCTCTCGCGGGAACTAATAGAGCGAGAATTCACTCATTAATCCCCCCACCCCCAGGGAGAGTGTTAATCCATTCATGAGGGATCCACCCCCATGACTCAATCAGTTTCCAACACTGCCACATTGGAGATCAAATTT
This sequence comes from Galeopterus variegatus, assembly GCF_000696425.1. Classification (NCBI taxonomy): domain Eukaryota; kingdom Metazoa; phylum Chordata; class Mammalia; order Dermoptera; family Cynocephalidae; genus Galeopterus; species Galeopterus variegatus. The sequence continues at coordinate 548,189 of NW_007726745.1, forward strand.
CCACATGAGTTTTGGAGGGGACAACACATCAAACTCCATCACATAGCATACAAGATAATGCTAAAAAAAAAAAAAAAAAATTTTTTTTTCAGGATGTTCTTTGACACAACCAAAATGAGTTTTTCTTAAAGTTTAGTAAATGGACTGATTGAAAATACAAAAAGCAGTAGTGGATTTTTCAAAACCAAATAAGATTTTGGTATCCTCCTACACAACTGTTTTTGTTGTTTTTGCTAAGGTAATAAGTTGCCACTCCAAAATGGCAAAACTCACAGTGACCACCAGAATCAGGAAAGGACAGAAAGTAGAGTCACTGGGAGAAAGGATCGGTCCCCATTTCACTGAGACCCACAGAAGCTGTAACACAGTCAATCGGTGACATTACTAATTCTCACTATCAGCCCTCACGAACTGCATAATAAAGTGATTCTCAGTAGTAATACATTGCAGGATAAATACTCACAGAAGTAGCTGTGGGTTGCACAGAACAGACTCTCCTGAGAGTGGCAAATGTATTGATTTGGCTGGGCAGTGACCTAGGAGACAAGAGGGCACATCTAATATAATCACAAATCTCACTTTGAAAAATGGGATTTTGCTATATCTTAGGACAATGGCAATGAATTTGCATTTCTAAAATTTTTTAAATTGTCTTAGTTAGAAAAATTTGGCTCATGGCTGAAAAATAAAACGTAGGAAAAAGATTATGCTTCATCCAGTTCATATACATGGAACTTTGTAGAGCACCACGGAGCATCAGCAGGTTGGAGTCACTTTTACATACATTATAACTTTGAGAAGTGAATAAATCTAGATTAATAACAAAAATTTATTTTCATCACAAAAAGGGTGTGTAGCTATTTCTAGGTTGCTGGTGACTTCCAAACACTCAGGCTCTTTGATTTGTCTTCTATTAAGTGTTTTTCTTTTTTTTTTTCTACCTAAAGATTGAAAATATACAAATATTCATGGAATGCCTACCATGCCAAGACACTAAAACATGGTGCATAAAATAGAGTGACTGGGTATTATTCAAAAATCTTTATTATGCACATACTATGTGCCAAGCACATTTCTAGATGCTGTGGGTATGGTGATGAACAAATAGACAATTTTTGCCCTCATGAAGCTTATATTCTAATGGGATTGACAGACAATACATAGACAAGCAAATGAAATATATAGTACATTAGATGTTAATTAATGCTAAATGAAAAAAATAAGCATAAAAGGGAAATAAGGGATGTCAGCAAGTTTGACTTTTAGATTGGGATATAGGGAAGTTGTACACATGCATACCTAAAGCTCAGCTCCAGAATTTTCTCTAGAACCTTAGAATGTAGTGAAACTAAAAGCTCTACAGAAATGAAGCCTGATGAGAGTCCAGTCCTGGTGAAGACCACATAAAGAGCTGCTTTATTTATAATCATTGTGTTTTGTTTGTTTTTTTTGAAAATTTGCAGACATCACACTACCTGACCTCAAAATATGCTACCAATTTATTGTAACCAAAACAGCATGGTAGTGGCATACAGACACACAGACCAATGGAATAAGGAGTCCAGAAATAAAACTGCCCATTTACAGCCAATTTATTTTCAATCAAGGAACCAAGAACACACAATGTGTAAAGAACAGTCTCTTCAATAAGTAGTGTTGGGAAAACTGGATATCCATATGCAGAAGAATAAAATTAGACCTTTATCTCACACCATATACAAACATCAATGCAAAACGGATCAAACACTTAAATGTAAGACAAAAAGCCATAAAACTTTTAGAAGAAAATATAGGGTAAAATTCCATGACATTGGTTAAGGCAATAATTTCTAGGATATATGATCCCTAAAGCACAGGCAACAAAAGCAAAAATAGACAAATGAAATTACATCAAACTAAAAACCTTGTGCACAGCAAAGGAAACAATCAACAGAGCAAAGAGACAACCTACAGAATGGGAGAAAATATTTGCAAACTATACATCTGACAAGGAGTTAATATCCAAAATATACAAGGTACTTAAACAAGTCAATGTCAAGAAAACAAATAACTTCATTAAAAATGGGCAAAGGACCTAAATAGGCATTTCTCAAGAGAAGACATATAAATGGCCGACAGGTATATAAAAAAAAATTAAAAAAGAAAGAAAGCTCAACATCACTAATCATCAGGGAAATGCAAATTAAACCCACAATGACATATGACGTCACACCTGTTAAAATGGCTATCAAAAGGATGAAAGATAACATGTGTTGGTGAGAATGTGGAGAGAAGGGAACACTTACACCCTGTTGGTGGGAATGTAAATTAGTACAGCCATTATGGAAACCGGTATGGAGGTTCCTCATAAAACTACAAGTAGGACTACCATATGATCCAGCAGTCCCACTGCTGGGTATATATCCAAAGAAAATAAAATCAGTATGTCAAAGAGATACCTGCACTCCCATGTTTATTGGACTATTATCCACAATAGCCAAGATAGGGAATCTATCAAAGTGACCATGAATGGATTAACAGATAAAGAAAGTGTGATATATCAGTATATGCACGATGGAATACTTTCAGCCATAAAAAAAGAAGAAATTCTGCCATTTTCAACAAAATGGATGAACTGGGAGGATATTATGTTAAGTGGAATAAGCCAGGAACAGAAAGACAAATTCCACATGGTCTCATTCACGTGTGGAATCTAAAAAAGTTGATCTCATGCAACTAGAGAGTAGCATGGTGGTTACCAGGGATGGAGACAATTGGAGGCAATGATCTGGGTCACTGAGGTTGGTTGAAGGATACAAAATTTTAGTTAGATAGGAAGAATAAATTCAAGATATCTATTGTACAACACAGTGATTATAGTTAATAAAAATAAGTTGTTTTCTTAAAAAATTCTCACAGAGTGGATGTTAAAAGTTCTTACCACAAAAATGATAACTATGTGAAGTAATGTATATGCTAGTTAGCTAGATTGTTATTCCACAATGTATATATCCTTCAAAACATCATTTTGTACATGATAGACATACAGTTTTATCTGTCGATTTCTTAAAAATAAAATAATTATCTCCAAAAAAAAAAGATAAATCATATTAATAAAATCAAACACAAGGACCATATGGTCATCTCTATAGATGCTGAAAAAGCATTTGATAAAATTCCACATTCACTCATGACAAAGACCCTCTATAAATTAGGTATAGATGGAAACTATCTCAACATAATTAAAGCCATATATGATAAACCCACTGCC
>NW_007726745.1:551820-552450 GCF_000696425.1 Galeopterus variegatus
ACTAAAAAACTCTTGGAGTTGATAAATCATTTCAGCACAGTAGCAGGATACAAAATCAACACACAAAAATCACTAGCATTTCTTTTCTCCGATAGTGAACATGCAGAAAGAGAAATCAAGAAAGCTTGCCCATTTACAATAGCCACCAAAAAAATAATATACCTAGGAATCCAGCTTACCAAGGATGTGAAAAATCTCTATAATGAGAACTACAAACCACTGCTGAGAGAAATTAGAGAGGATACAAGAAGATGGAAAGATATCCCATGCTCTTGGATTGGAAGAATCAACATAGTGAAAATGTCCATACTACCCAAAGTGATATACAAATTCAATGCAATCCCCATCAAAATTCCAATAACATCTTTCTTAGAAATGGAAATAACTATCCAGACACTTATATGGAATAATAAAAGACCACGCACAGCCAAAGCAATGCTGAGCAAAAAAAAATAAAGCTGGAGGCATAACACTACCTGATTTTAAAGTATAATACAAAGCTATAATAACCAAAACAGTATGGTACTGGCATAAAAACAGACACACTGATCAATGGAATAGAATAGAGAATCCAGAAATCAACCCACACACCTACAGCCATCTGATCTTTGACAAAGGCACCAAGCCTAT
>NW_007726745.1:552460-581672 GCF_000696425.1 Galeopterus variegatus
ATCATCAGATGAGTGGATACAGAAAATGTGGTATATCTACACAATAGAATACTACTCTGCTGTAAAAAAAAGAATGAAATACTGCCATTTGCAACGACATGGATGGACCTAGACAGAATTATATTAAGTGAAACAAGTCAGACACAGAAAGAGAAATATCACATGTTCTCACTTATTTGTGGGAGCTAAAAATAAATAAATAAATACACACAAAAAAAAACCGGGGGTCGGGGGAGAAGACACAACAATTACAGTTCCTTGAAGTTGATACAACAAGCTAACAGAAAGGACATTGTTGGGAGGGAGGGGGGAGGGATGTTTCGGTAATTGGCCACAATAATCAACCACATTGTATACTGACAAAATAAAATAAAATAAAATAAAAATTAGCAGAAGAGGAAACATTTTAAAAATAGCTTCACAATAAGTCTGATGTAATAGAAATGCAAAGAGCCGAGAGTATGTTTGGACATACAAGTGGCTTGATCCTTTCGTTAGAAATGGATCAACCAGAAAGCACTATACATTGCTCTGTGTGGTGATCTCAATTTATAGTGAAATAAAATGTGGTGAAAGGGATGATTAAAGGATCAGAAGCTTACCAAGCCCTTCTTTACATGGAAGTCTAATCAAGTCTTCTCTGGCAGCACACCAGGGAGATTCTCTAAAAAGTACACACTACATAGTGACTAAAATAGCCTCCAGAAGTGCTGACCACTGGTAACCAGCCCAGCACCCGCCAGGAGGTCTGGATTTACAAGGTGAATATAAAACTAATCATAAAACAACTCCAGCCCAGAGAATATTTTAAGGGAATTTCCCCAAAATACGTCTTTAAGATTCTGTGAGAGAATAGAATGAAGAGTCTCAGTAACATTTACTTGAGAATTTTTAGCCAATTACTAATAACACTTTTTAAAAGCAAGACGATTAAAAGAATAATTTTTTAAATTATTTCACTCTGTCATTATCAGCAAGGTCATTGGAGGTAGATTTCCACTTACAACAAAGTAAAATATTCAATTTTGGCTTAATTATCCATTGCAAATGTCGTACCTGTGACATTTTCTTTAATACTTAATTCATGCTTTTAACAAAGCAACTCAAGATTCCTTATAATGCAGTGACTCTTGGATGTCTTGGGACTGAGATCCTACCACTTCTATCTACAGGACACAGATACTAGGCCAGCACATAAGCCCCTTGAAACAGGGTCATCACCTGCTTCTCTAGTAGGGGGATTATTCTGGACGATGCTTTACCCCATTGCCTCTTCTCCAGGGTTAAAAATTATCTGAAACTTTGCTACCTACCCAGTGGTAGATTAGAATAAATACATGAAATACATTTACATGGTATATCAGTTTTATAAATATCATATAAATAATAAGGTCAAGTCTTTAAATATATTTCATCTTTACATTAAGGCCAAACATGGAAATTATTTATTAATTACTATTAATAATTAACAATATGTTAAAATAGTGTTATGCTGTGGATTACCTGGATTTTTTCACTATTTCCTGAAAATTGTTTATGCTTTTCCATTGCTCTGCCTCTGTTCATGTCATTCCCATGCCTTGGTGTGACAGAGACTTTCACAAAAGTCAAGTGAAATTGTAATTACAACAACACTTGCTCCCATTCAAATATCCGGTAATTGTGTTCTGAAGCAAACTGAAGTCTGGTAAATGTATATAAGACCCTGATTATAGTAATAATTCCCATTTTTTTTTAAAGAAAAACAAGTGTCAGCATTTCTACATGTTTTATGCATAGTATCTCATTTAATCTTTATTATACCCTTAACGTATGGGTTCTGTCTATATTCCCATTTCACAGTTGAGGAAACTGAGGCACAAAAACTTATCTTGTTCAAGGTCACATAAGAAGTAAGTGGTAATGCTTGAAATAAGATTCAATTAGTTTGGCTCCTGGGCTGTGCACCAACCACTGCACAGCGCTGCCTCTTTTATGTGTTAGGTATCTGACATCTCACACATGTTGGAGCTATTTTCAAGACATTAATTTTGCTACATCCTTAGTGAAAGGAATCTCTTTTTTCTCAGCAGTAGATCTCAACAGTGGGCTTAAAGTATTCATTAAACTATGCTGTAAACATATGTTCTGTCATCCAGAGTTTGATGTTCCACTAATAGAGCACAGGCAGAGGAGATTTAACATAATTCTTGAAGGCACTAGGATTTTCATAATGATACATGAGCATTAGAATCAACTTAAAGTCACTCTCTGCATTAGCCCATAACAAGACAGTCAGCCTGTCCTTCAAAGCTTTGAAGCCAGGCATTGACTTCGCCTCTCTAGCTAGGAAAGTCCTAGACGGTATCTTCTTCCAACAGAAGGCTGTTCTATCTACATTGAAAATCTGTTGTTTAGTGTGGCCACCTTCATCGATGATCTTAGCTAGATCTCCTGGATAACTTGCTGCAGCTTCTCCAACAGCATGTGCTGCTTCACCTCACACTTTGACGTTATGGAGACAGCGTCTTTCTTCAAACATTATAAACTAACCTCTGCTAGCTTCAGACTTTTCTCCTGCAGCTTTCTCACCTCTCTCAGTCTTCGTAGAATTGAAGAGAGTTACGCCTTGGTCTGGATTAGGCTTTGGCTTAAGGGAATGGTGTGGTTGGTTGATCTTCTATCCAGACCACTAAAGCTTTCTCCATGTCTCCAATAGGCTGCTTTGCTTTCTTATCATTCATGTGTTCCCTGGAGTAGCATTTTTAATATCCTTCAAGAATGTTTCCTCTGCATTCACAGCTTGGCTAACTGGCCCAAGAGGCCTAGCTTTCAGCCTGTTTCAGCTTTCAACATGCCCTTCCTCACTAACTTAATCATTTCTAGCTTTTGATTTAAAGTGAGAGATGTGCCGTGCAATGCTTCCTTTGGTTGAACACTTGGAGGCCATTGTAGGGTTATTAGTTGGCCCAATTTCAATATTGTTGTGTCTCACGGAATAAAGAGGCCTGAAAGAGGGAGAGAGAAGGGGGAACAGCCAGTCTGTGGAGCAGTCAGAACACACACAGCACTTATCAGTTAAGTTCACCGTCTTATATGGGTACGGTTTGTGATGCCCCAAAACAATTAGGATAATATCAAAGATCACTGACCAAAGATCACCATAATAGATATAATAATAATGAAAAAATTCTAATATTATGAGAATTACCAAAATGTGACACAGAGACACAAAGTGAGCACATGTTGTTTGAAAAATGACACCGATAGACTTGCTTAACACAGAGGTGCCACAAACCTTCAATTTGTAAAAGTCACAATATCTGCAAAGCACAATAAAGCAAAGTGCAAAACAAAGTATAAAATGAGGTATACTTGTATTTATATAATGTAATATAATACCACCGTTATAATTTATTTTATTTTTTATTTCTTATGATAAGATACTTAGAAAAAAGTTTTTGAGCCAGGACTCTTCTTAAAATGCATGCTTTTCCACAAACTCCTTGGCACCTCAGCTTGAGCGTCCTTGATCCTTGAGCGTCCAATGCAGGTTTTTTGGACATGTTTCAATCCACCAGGATGAAGTACAGTTTGGGGAAGCCTCAGGTACACATTTCCCCATCCACTACCCCTAACCTCAATAGTTGTAATTAAACGGAGCAAATGTTTTTAATGAACATACAGAATATATAGAAATTTAGTGCACTTGAAAGGAATCTGATACACTACACAAGGACTAATTCAAAATCAAGAATACCATTCAGATTTGTTGTGAAAATAAAGAATCTATATGCTTACAATGGTACAGTGTTCAAATTATAGGTCTTTAATATAACTTTTAAAGTTACAAATATATCATTTATTAAAACCTGCTATAGAAGAAAAACACATGAAACAACTTGCACAGGCATGCTCCCCACACCAGTTTTATGAAATTACTAAGTAAAATTCATACTATTCAAGGCACTTACTGGTTAGAGTTTGTCACTATTGGACATATTCATACACAGGACTGCTGTTTTGAGATCAATCATTTCTAATAACAGCAGTTTCAATGGAATGCTTTTAGAATACTATGAATTATATGCTACAACTTCCCTGGTATATATGGGAGGAGCAGCCTGGTCCTGCAGAAAGTGCTTTCGAGAAGGAGTGAGAGGAGGAGTAGTAGGACTGGAGTGGAGACAGGCATACTACCTACCTCTTGGGCAGGTTGTCAAAATCCTGAGTGTCAATATCCTATCTGGAAAAAGGTAGTACTGACATCCACTCAGCCTGGGTGACAGGACTGCTGGGATGACCAAAGCATTTTGTGCACTCTTATACCTACCAAGTTTTAATAATAACTAAGCTAGAACAGGAGTCTACTCTGAATCTCAGTTTCTTCATCTATCTGCTGTGGAGATGTAACAAATTAAAGGTTTTCAAAATTATTTTTGCAACAGAACTCATTTATTGAGCCAAGTCTCATACACAGCTTTGAAATACAAAAGGTATGAAATCAGAGCTACAGCGATGAATGTGGGCTTGGGGGCCAGGAGCCTGCCCTTCCTCTTCCAATCACCCTCTTGGTAGGCCCCAAGGTAATGCTACAGAACCCAAAGCCATGCAGAACACACTCTGCAAACCAGTGGTTTCAAACCTGCAAAATCTGTCAGTTAAATTATGGATCTTTTGATAAAAATCAAAGAGTTCTTTATTACTTGCATGCCTGTCCCCACTCCAATAGTCTCTCATTGCTTTGAAAAATAAAATTGCCTGCTGCTTTTCATTTTTAAAAAAATATGATTAAGCTCTAAATTAATTTCTTTATATTTAAAAGAAGAAAAGATTTAGTAGATCCTCAAAGTGTATAATAAGCAAAATAATTCTTAGAGGTTTTATTTTTAAGTAGTATTCATTAGTTTATTAAATGTCTGCATTAAGGGCCGACCCCGTGGCGCACTTGGGAGAGTGCAGCACTGGGAGCGCAGCTAGCGCTCCTGCCGCGGGTTCGGATCCTATATAGGGATGGCCGGTGCACTCACTGGCTGAGCGCAGTGTGGCCAGTCACAAAAAAGGACAAAAAAAAAAAAGTCTGCCTTAAAAAGGAAATGTTCTACATACCTTTGGTTGATTAATGACTCTCATACTAAGAGGAGGTTCCTTCATCAAACTCATGTGACAAATGAAAAGTATAATGAGAAACAGGAATATTTTCTGATCTCTAACAATGTTCCATTCATCAGATCAGACTCACTTTTTTATTAAGCATGAAAGAAACCATGACAAACGTGGAATCCTTTCCAAACCAGCCTTTGGTACCTCCAAAATGACTTTGCCACGAACCCTGAAATATTTCCTCCTTTTACAGAACCACGCAAGCACTATTTTTATGGAAACCATGGCCGGGCATGTGTGTGTATATAAATAATATAAAAGTACCTATGCCTTCCTTACTCATACTTTATTTCCTATACATTTGAGTTTCTCGTATTAATTCTACGAAGAGTTGTGCTCCTTTGCTCAAAAGGGAACAGGCTTTCATTTGTGAAGTGACTGGACAAGCCTCTCCTTTAAGAGCTGTAGCTATTTTCCATGGAATGTTTTGACTTCATAACATAAAAGTATCATTACCCATATATTTTCCCCCAAGCTAATTACAATAAAATCCTCAATATTGCTTTTTAAAAATCGAAACAGATTGTCTTAGATCATTTTGTGTTGCTGTAACAGAATACCTGAGACTGAGTAATTTATAAAGAAAAGAGGTTTATTTGGCTCACGAACCTAGACAAGGAAGTCCACGGCACCGGCATCCACCAGTCTTCTGGTGAGGGCTTTTGGGCTGCACCATAACATGCAGGAGGTCAAAGAGGAAGCTAACATGTGTGAAGGGGCAAAACGCAAAAGGTACCCTGCTTTACAGCAACCCACTCACGCAGGAAATAATCCATTCCTTTGGAAACTAATCCAGTCCTGAGAGCGAGAATTCACTCACTACAGCACTAAACCACACACAAAGGAGGAGCCCCATGGCCCAAACACCTCCTCCGAGGCCCTACTTTCCAACACTGTCACATTGGGAATCAAATTCCAGCAAGAGTTTTGGTGGGGACAAATCACATTCAAATCATAGCATATATTTTCAGTCTTTTTATGTTTATAAAAAATTCACTGTTACATGAGTGAAACTACAAATAAAATATACTAAAAAGCATAGTAAGAAAATAAAATCACCCATAATCCTCTATTAGAAATACCTTGATAAGTACTTTTTCATATATTTAATGCTTATGCAACTACATGTAGTATTAAATAGGCCCCTACTTTTCATTTAATCAATGTAGCATGAATTTCTTTTATGAAAATAAATTAACTATTATTATCTTAACAGTTCTCTAGTAACCCATTGTGTAGATGTACTAACATTTCTTTTTATCAGTTTTTTTGATAATGGAACTTAGAGCTTTTCCAAGTATTTATTATGATAAATGACTCAGTGGATTTAGAGGTGATATTTAAGATATACAATAGGCCCACATATAATCAATCAACCAAAATTGATCCCAACCACAAGAAAAAAAGTATAGCCTTACAAATGCAATTGGTTTTATATTAGCCTTGTTTATACTTATGCAACCTTTGCACTTTTGACTAATTCTTTCCCTGTAGTAAATTCTTAAAAATAGAACTGTTGGATCAAAAACATCCATCCATAAGGGAATTTTGAGACATACTCTCAAATTGTCCCTCCAAATAGCTTATTATCCATTTACACTCCCACTTCCCAACATTCTTGACATCACTGAATATTATAAGCGATATAAAAAACTCTACTAACTGATGTGTAAAAGATGGTATCTGGTAGATTATATTAATCCCCCAAATCTTTGCCCCTGCCTATATTTGGGTCCTTTACCATGTGACTTTTCAGTCCCTCCTATTAAAAGACAAAATATGTTTTCTTGCCCCTTGATTCTGAGTTTGGTCGTGTCATTTGCTTTGGCCAATGGGATGTTAGCAGATATAACACAAGCAGGGGGTTAATAAACACTTGCCCAACTGGGCTTGCACTCTTGCCCTTTTGCCACTGTCACAAGAAGAACATGCTTAGGCTAGCCCACTGGTCTTAGTAAAAGGATGAGAAATGCATGGAGTCCTAGCAGAGTAAGAAAGACACATGGAGTAGCTTACCTAAACTGTCCCAGGCAAGCCCAGCCTAGAGATAGGCCCCAGCCTACATGCAGAAACAAGAGCAAGCCCAGCTAAGGTCATCTCCTAAAGCAGGAAGCGCTCAGACAACCAAAACACCTGTGAGTTATGATGACAAATAATGCAGTTTTATCCAATGAGTTTTGGGAAGATTTGTGACACAGAAGTAGCTAACTGATACAGGATCTCAATTAATTTCAATGTATTTGGTTACTTTTTATATCTATTGTACCTTTACAATTCTTTTATGGTTTCTCTGCTCATGCCACTCATCATTTTTGTTAAGATAGTAAAATTTTATTACTGATTTTGATAGCTCCTATTAATGATATATCTCTTCTATCATATATTCTGCAACATGTTCTTAGCCTTGTTATTCATCTTTTATCCTTATATTCTGTTTTAGCATGTAAAGATTAAAAATTCATGTGATTAAAGCTACCAATATTTTTATTTATTAATTTTGTCCTTGGTGACTTACTTTAAGACACCTTCCTCCTACCCCAAGATTTTAAAAATATTCACCTATATTTTCTTTTAGTACTTATATTTTTTCCGGTTTTACAGTTAAATATTTATTGTTTCTGGGATACATTTTGTTGTAAATGTATTGTATTAGTCCATTTCTGTTGCTTATAACAAAATACACGGAACTGGGTGATTTATAAAGAAAATGAAATTTATTTCTTACAGTGTCTGAGGCTGGGGACTCCAATGTCCAGCCCAAAGAACACATCTGGTAAGGGTCTTGGTGGTGACTTCAGTGATGGCAGAGTATCCCATTGCAAAAATGGCAGAGCAGAGAGAGAAAGAGAGAGACTAACCTCCTCATTCACTCTCCTTTTAAAGCCCTCCAAATCACACCCATGACTATCATTTTTAATCCATTCACTATGGCATGGTCCTACAGTCCAATTACCCCTTCAAGGCTCCACCTTTCAATTACCATAATAGGATTTCCCAGCCTCGTAACAGTGGGGGCCAAGTTTCTAATACATAAAGCTTGGGAGACACAATTTAGGCTTCAGTGAGTTTTCGTGGGACATAGTTCAATTCACTACAGGTATAAAGTGAAGAATCTAACACTTTTTAAATAGCCAGTTATTCCAATACCATTTACTAAATAATTTATCTTTATTTCACCAATTTGAAATAACATGTACATCATGTACTACATTTTTCCAAAATGTTTGCATTTGTTCCTACATGTTGTGTTTCACTGATTTATTAGTCTTTTTCTATGAAAGTACCTCAGTGATTCATTTTTTATCAGCTAAGCTTTATATAATTTTAAATCTTGGTGAGGATGTTTACATATGTAACTCAATTTACTCCAAAAAAATTGTGTAGGAAATTTTAGAAACATGTTCTTCCAAATTAATTTTAGAAGTATTTGTTGGAGTTTACAAAAAATTTAATTTGTATCTGACTAATTTAGATTTTACAATATTTAGTCTTCTCATCTAGAGACATGGCATGTCTTCTAAATTATTCAAGTATTATACTCTCCTTATTAGCATTTTGGACTTTTTAATCATACAGGTTCTTTATATATTTCCTTAAATTTGTTCTTAAGTATTTTATAATATTTGTTGCAACTAACAGAGGAATCTTTTTCATTAGATTCTCTAACTGGTCATTCTTTGTATAAGAAAGGTATTGCTTTTATAACTAGCCATTATATTAAACTGTATTATTAATGAGTAGATTTTCAATTGATTCTCTTGAATAGACAACTACATAATTTTTGAGCAACTTCTCTCAAATAAATACCATTATAAATAGATAAGAAAGGAAATATCTTCTTTTAAAACATGCAATGCTTTATTTTGCATCGTATACATTCTGGAAAACTTTTATGCAGAAACTGAAAGCAGAGATTTAATTAAGGATTTTCAGCATGTTGTTAATACAAATTTTTAACTATTCCTCATGATCTTTTCAAAATTGACAGGATTTTCTACTTACAGAGTTGATGAAACTTTTGGTGAAAAATTTTACAGATCATTATAATTCTATTTTAGATAGTAAAACCCACTGGTATATACTGAAAAGCTCTTCTTGTGGAAGCCTTAATAATTTTTTCCTCTCCATCAAGAGCTTCTAGCCTATATATTCTGGTCAGATTCTCCCTCTAGCTGTTAGTGGATAATAAAAAACTCAGACCCACCCGCTGTCATCACTAATATTAAAAAGAGGTGAGGAGGTGGGGCAAGATGGCAGACTAGAGGTTCCCAATGCACAATTCTTCCACAGAAAGGACCAGAGCAAGGAAAGGTCAGCTAAGTACAGGGGAGAGCATCAGTGGGAGAGTGTGGGTGGGCAGCAGGAGCCTGTTGAGGACCCTGTGGAGCACAAAAACCCAGCAATGTGGTGTAGAGAAAGAGGCACACAGCTTCAGCTGCCACCACATCTCTGAAACAAGGATCAGTCAAGAGGACTTCTCCCTGCCTGCCTGGACCCTGCCATACAGCCACTTGCATGGCCCCAACCACCTGTATGGGACAAGCCATCAAGCTGCCTATGCTGCCCCAGACACCACAGCCACTCATGTAACCCAACCCATACCTGGGGGCCCAGCCATCCAGCTGCCTTTGCAGCCCTAGACACCCCAGCTGCCCACATTGCCCCCACCTACCTGCGCAGGTCCAGCCAAGGGTGCAGCCCCAGCCCCAGATATAGCTGCAAGCATCCTCCAGAAATACTGAGTCTACTCAGAACTACTGAAACTACTAAGTCTATCCAGAAGCAAAACTAAAACATGCCCCCCAATGGGCAATATATAACAAATCTATAGAAGGGAGTCTCTCTCCTCAAAAGCCACCACAGAATAATAGAAAAAGCAACAACCAGATGACTAGGCAGCCACATAGGGATACTAGAAATATGAAAAAAAGAAAATGTGACACCACCAAAGGAACACTATAATTCTCAAATACCAGACCCCATACAACAGGAAACCCTTGATATGTCTGAAAGGGAATTCCAAGTAACAATCTTAAAGAACCCAGAGAGATACAAGAAGACTCAATCAGACAACACAACAAAATGAGAAAATCAATCCAGGACATGAAAGAGGAAATTTACAAAGAGACAAGTATCATCAAAAAGAATGTAATAGAACTCCCGGAATTGAAAGACTCATACAATGAAATAAAAACTACAATTGAGAGTATAAGCAGTAGGCTAAAGCAAGAAGAAAAAATTTCTGATCTTGAAGACAGTCTTTTTGAAATAATCCAAGCAGACAAAAAAGAAAAAAAAATCAAAAATAATGAAGAAAATCTAAGAGAGTTAGCAGACCACCTTAAGCACACAAACATAAAAATCATGGGTGTTCTGAAAGGGCAGGAGAAAGGAAAAGGCATTGAAAACATATTCGATAAAATATTAGCAGAAAACTCCCAGGTATTGGTAGAGATACAGACTTCCAGATCCAAAAGGCTCAAAGATCCCCAAACAGATTAAATCCAAAAAGGTCCTTGATGAGACACATTGCAGTCAAAGTGTCAAAAGTCAAATATAAAGAGAGAAATCCTAAAAAGTGCAAGAGAAAAGCATCAAGTCACCTATAAAAGAGTCCCCATCAGACTAACAGTAGATTTCTCAGAAGAAACCCTACAGGCTAGAAGAGAATGGGATGAAATATTCAAAGTACTAAAAGAAAAATAGTGCCAGCCAAGAATACTATACTGCATTAGTAAGTTTCAGTTGCTTATAACAAAATACTTGAAACTGGGTGATTTATAAAGATAATGAACTTTATTGCTTACAGTTTCTGAGACTGAGAATACCAAAGTCCATCTGGTGGTGATGACAGTGACCCAAGGGTCTCACATTGCAAGATGGTGGAAGCAGAGAGAGTAACCTCCTCATTCACTGTCTTTTTAAAGCCCTCAGAACCATGCCCTTGACCAACATTATTAATCCATTCACTACTGCAAGATTCTACAATCCAATCACCTCTTCAAGGTTCTACCTTTCAATTACCAAAATAGGATTTCCCACCCTCTTAACAGTCACAGGGGTGTTAAGTTTCTAATACCTAAAACCTGGGGGACACAATTCAAGCTTCAGGGACTTTTGGGGGGAGATAATTCAATCCACTATATATACCTAGCAAGGCTATTCTTCAGAAATGAAGGAGAAATAATATATTTCCCAGACAAACAAACGCTGTGGGAGTTCACCACCACATGACCAGCTCTACAAGAATTCCCTAAGGGAGTCCTGTACCTGGAACCCAAAATATGATAATCACTATCAAGAATACACAAGAAAGAAAAAGAAACAGCACCACTGAGAAAACAAGAGAAAGAAACTATGCCATACCACCTCAAAATAACAACAACAAAAAAAAAAAGAAAAGAAAAAGAAAGACAAACAATAAAAGGGAAAGAAAAGAATAAAAGATATTTAAGTCAACCATAAGAAAAGCAATTAGATGTCAGGAGTAAGACTATACCTTTCAATAACAAACTGAAATGTGAATGGATTAAATTCCCCATTCAAAAGATACAGACTAATGGATTGGATTAAAAACTAGATCCAACTATATGCTGTCCACAACTGACTCACTTCACCTGTAAAGACACAAACAGACTAAAAGTGAAGGGATAGAAAAAGATGTATCATGCAAATGGAAAACAAAAATGAAGAGGAGTAGCTATTCTTATATTGGATAAAATAGACTTTAAACCAAAAACCATAAAGAGACAAAGAAGCCCATTATGTAACAATAAAGGGATCTATACAGCAAGAAGACCTAACAGTTATAAATATATATGCATGCAACACCAGAACACCCAGATATATAAAGCAAATGCTTTTGGACTTAAAGAAAGAGATAGACCTCAATACGATAATAGTTGGGGACCTGAACATACCTCTATCAACACTGGACAGATCATCTAGGCAATAACTAAATAGAGAAACACAAGCTTTAAACTATGCTTTAGACCAATTGGACTTAGCAGGTGTCTACAGAACTTTTCATCTAACAACTACAGAATATACATTTTTCTCATAAGTGCTTGGAACATTCTCCAGGAGAGAGCACATGTTAGATCACAGATCAAGTCTCAACAATTTTTAAAAAATTGAAATCATTTCAAGTATCTTTTCAGACCACAATGGATTAAAACTAGAAATCAATAACAAGCAAAATTATGGAAACTATAAAAATACACAGAAATTAAACAACATACTCCTAAATGTCCTATGGGTCTAAGAAGAAATTAAACAGGAAATCAAATGATTTCTTGAAACTAATGAAAATAGAGACACTTCATACCAAAACCTGTAGGGTATAGCAGAAGTAGTACTGAGAGGGAAGTTTATTGCAATAAATGCTTACATCAAAACAATAGAAAGATTTCAAATAAAAAACCTAATGCTATACCTCAAAGAACTAGAAAAAAAAGAACAATCCAATCCCAAAATTAGTAAATAGAAAGAAATAATTAAAATCAGAGCAGAAGTAAATGAAATAGAGACCCAAAAATCTATATGAAAGGTCAATGAAACAAAAAGTTGGTTTTTGAGAAGATAAACAAAATAGACAAACCATTATCCAGGCTAACTAAAAAACAAAAAAGAAAGAGAAGACCCAAATAGCAAAAGTCAGAAGTGAAAAAGGAGATATTACAACTGATACCACAGAAATACAAAGAATCATTAGAGATTGTTATAAATAACTGTATGCCAACAAATTTGAAAACCTGGAGGAAATGGATACATTTCTGGACACATACAAACTACCAATACTGAACCAAGAAAATACTGAACATGGAAAACCTGAACAGACCAATAACAAGCAATGAGATTGAAGCAGTAATCAACAGTCTCCCAAGAAAGAAAAGCCCAGGACCGTATGGCTTTAGTGCTAAATTCTAGCAAACATTTAAAGAGAAAGTAATACCAATTCTCTCCAGACCATTCCAAAAAATTAAAACAGAAGCCATTCTTCCAAACCCATTCTATGAAGTCATCATCACCATGATACCAAAACCAGACAAAGGCACAACAAAAAAAGAAAATTACAGGCCAATATCTTTGATGAACATAGACACAAAAGTCCACAAGAAAATAGTAAGAAACAGAATATAACACATGGAAAAACATGTACACCATGATCAAGTGGGATTAATCCCAGAGATGCAAGGATGGTTCAACAAATCAATAAATGTGATCCAACACATCAACAAAATCAAGGACAAAAACCATATGATTATCTCAATAGATGCAGAAAAAGCATTTAACAAAACTCAACATCCCTTTAAGATAAAGACTCTCAGCAACTTAGGCATAGAAGGAAAATATCTCAACACAATAAAAGCCATATGACAAATCCACTGCCAGTATCATCTTGAATGGGGAAAAGCTGAAAGCCATTCCCTTTAGAACAGGAACAAGACACGGATGCCTACTCTCACCACTCCTATTTAACATAATATTGGAAGTACTAGCCAGAGAATCAGGCAAGAGAAAGAAAGGCCATTCAGATGGAAAAGACAAAGTCAAACTGTCCCTGTTTGTGGATGACATGATCCTATATAGAGAAAAACCTAATGACTCTTAAATCTGATGAACTATTTCAGTAATGTCACAGGATATAAAATCAACATGCAAAAATCAATAGCATCTTTATACTCCAGTAACAAACTAGCAGAAAAAGAAATCAAGAAAGCAAGCCCATTTATAATAGTCACCAAAAAATAAAATACCTAGGAATCAATTTAACCAAGGAGGTGAAAAATCTCTACAATAAGAACTACAAAACACTACTGAAAGAAATTAAAGAGGACACAATAAGATGGAAAGACATTCCATGCTCTCGGATTAGAAGAATCAACACTGTGAAAATGGCCATACTACCCAAAGTGATCTACAGATTCAATGCAGTACCCATCAAAATACCTACAATGCTCTACACAGAAATAGAAAAAATAATCCTAACATTCATAGGGAACAACAAAAGACCTCGAATATCCAAAGCAATCCTGAGCAAAAAAATAAATAAATAAAATAAAGCCAGAGGCATTACACCACCTGACCTCAAATTATACTACAAAGCTATAGTAACCAAAACACCATGGTACTGGCATAAAAAGACACTTGAACCAATGGAATAGAATACAGAACCCAGAAATCAACCCACATACTTAAGAGCCATTACAAACTATGCATTGGACAAGGGGTTAATATCCAGAATATACAAAGAACTCGGACAACTTAACAGTAAAAACGCAAGTAACCTGATTAAAAATTGGGCAAAGGAGCTGAATAGGCATTTCTCAAAGAAACGATATACAAATAGCCAACAGACATATGAAAAAATGCTCAACATCACTAAGTATCAGGGAAATGTAAATCAAAACCATACTGAGATATCATCTCATCCCAATTAGACTGGCTATTATCAAAAAGACAGAGCATAACAAATGCTGGCAAAGATACAGAGAAAGGGGAATCCTATACCGTTGGTGGAAGTGTGAATTAGTATAGCTACTATGGAAAATGCTATGGAGATTCTTCAAACAACTACAGATAGAACTGCCATATGATCCAGAATCCCATTACCCAAAGGAATGGAAATCATCATGTCAAAGGGATACCTGCACTCCCATGTTTATCACAGCTCTATTTACAATAGCCAAGAATTGGAACCAACCTAAACGTCCATTGATGGATGACTGGATAAGGAAAACATGGTACATATAATAAATGGAATACTACTCTGCTGTGAAAAAGAATGAAATTCTGCCATTTGCAACAACATGGCTGAACTTAGAGAAAATTATGTTATTTGAAATAAGCCAGACACAGAAAGAGTATTACCACATGTTGTCACTCATTAGTGAGTGCAAAAAATAATAAAATAAAATAAAATAATATTTTAAAAGAAAGATACAACAATCACAATAATGCATTGAACTTTCAAAAGGAGAGAACAGAACTGGGGTTACCAGAGGTGGGAAAAGGGGAGGGGGAAGGAGGGTTAGCAAGAAATTTGTAAAGGGCCACAAAAAAATGATCACATTATGTAAAGTTCAATATACTAATTATCCTGATTTAAGCATCATGTATTGCACACAGGTATTAATATTCAACATGGTACCCTTCAGATATGTACAATCAATTATGCTTCAATAAAAAATCTAAAAAGTAATAAATAAATAAATAAATAAATAAGAAGAGATCAGGGTCCAGATTGCAGAAAGAATGTAAGCAAATGTGTAAAATATCTTTTAAGTCACACTTTTAATTTTGTTCTAGTTGCTAATACAGTTTATAAATTAAGAAGTAGAGTAGTAAATCTATATATTTTAAATGTTATTATTTAATAAAATGCTAGAAGTTGTATGTCTGTAAAATTAAACCTTAAGGCTCTAATGAACTAAATTTAAATAATGAAATATTTAAATTTGAACAGAATGGGGAAGGCTTTGAGGTTTTCTCTGCAGAATTAGAACTGTGTTTTCACCTGGACTCTATATTGTTCATATTAGTAACATTATAATGAAAAGTAAATGAAATATATAAAAAAAGTCTCAATTCTCTTTAGACAATCTGTGTATTCCTCAAAAGTTCTCTGTATAGAAAATTTTCATAATTGAATAATGTATTTTATTGACTCCAGGGCATACTTTGTAAACATTTTAACATTTCTGAAATTAGATGGCATCTTATAATACTTGGTATATCATTGTTTAATTGACAGCAGTCCTTATTTCTTGTGATATACTAAATGATAGTGTAAATTACAGTACAATCAATGACATTTAAGATTAGATGTACAATCACATATTAAACATAATAGAGGAGCTCAGCAGTTTCAAAGTTATCATGCAGGATTTTATAAAGGATTCTTCTGTAAAAAAATCTTTAATCTAGAATTTTTTCAGTCAGTGGATTGTAATATTTTAGGGGTTATAGTCTCCTCTAAGAATTAATTGATAGCAAACCACAAGCAAAAATAGCAAAATTAGACAAAGCAAAAGAAACAATCAATAGTGAGGAGACAACCTACAAAATGAGAGAAAATATTTGCAAACTATGCATCTGACAGCAGGTTAATAATCCAGAATACATAAGGAACTCAACTCAATAGCAAAAAAACAAATAATCCAACTTAAAATGGGGAAAAGATCTGAATAGACATTTTTCAAAGGCCAACAGGTATGTTAAAAAATGCTTAACATCACTAATCATCAGGGAAATGCAAATCAAAACCACAGTGAGACATCATCTCACCCTAGTTAGAATGGCTAATATCAAAAAGATAAAAAATAGTAAACACCGGCAAGGATGTGGAAAAGGGAAACTCTTATATACTGTTGGTAGGAATGTAAATTAGTACACCTACTATGGAAAACAGAACATAGGTTCCTCAAAAAACTAAAAATAGAACTCCTATATGACCCAGGAAACCCACTTCTGAGTTCCTATCCAAAGGAAATGAAATTAGTACGTCAAGGAGATATTTGCACCCCATATTTATTGCAGCACTATTCACAATAGCCAAGATATGGAATCAACCTTTATCCATCAGCAGATGAATGAATAAAAAAATGTAGTATATTTACACAATAAAACACTATTCGACCATAAAAAGAATGAAATCCTGTCATTTGCAGCAACATGAATAAAATTGGAGGTCATTATGTTTAGTGCAATAAGCCAGGCACAAAAAGACAAATATCACATGATCTCACTAATTTGTGGAATCTAAAAAAGTTGATCTCATAGAAGCAGATAGTAGAATAGTGGTTACCAAAGGCCGGCAAGTATAGAAGGGTAGGGGAGAGGTTGGTCAATGGGTACAAAGTTACAGTTAGATAGGAGGAATGAGGTCTAGTGTTCCACTACACAGTGGGGTAACTACAGTTAACAATAATATATTGAATATTTCACAATAGCAAGAAGAGAGGATTTTGAATGTTCTCACCAAAAAGAAATGATAAACATCTGAGGTGATGGACATACCAATTACCCTAATTTGATTAACCAACTTCTAACCAAGTAGCTAACTGGCCAGCCCACACATTGTGTACATATAGGGAAGCATCACACTGTACCACATAAATGTGTACAATTATTATGTGTCAATTAAAAATAAATGACTAATTTTTAAAAACAATTGATAGCTGTGAACCATCACCCCTATGATAATGCATACACTCAGAATTTCCACACAATTCCACTAAATTCATGCAATGATAGAGTTCTTTCCTGAACCCTTGGAATAGTGGTTTTTCACTACAGCATCAGCTGTAAAGATTTTAACATGATAGAAGCACATTTTTTATGTGCTTTAATGACTCATGCAGGATTCTAAAACATCATCAGGACTGGCGTTGCCTTCCAGCCACACCAAACTCCTGGCTGTGGATTGCATTAGAAGCACATGTTGTTTCTTTTTTTTTTTCCTTTTTGTCTTTTTTCGTGACCGGCAATGGATCGCAACCCTCAGTGTCGCGCCCATACTGGACCGGGACCGGCAACGGGATCACAACCCTCGGTGTTGCGTCCGCACCTCACTCAGCCAGTGAGCGGCCGGTCTGTATGTGGGATCCGAACCCTCGGCGGGAGCGCCACCGCGCTCCCAAGAGGCGCACTGTAGCAGTGCACCACCGGGCTGGCCCAGCACATGTTGTTTCTGTTAACAGGCAGATCCTGGGCTCCACATTAGATACAATGAATCCCAGTCGCTGGGGGTTCTGGCCTTAGTACTACTGGTGATTTTTAAAAGCTCTCTCTCCTTGCTACTCAAATTGTGGTCCATTGACCAGCACCATCAGTATCACCTAAGAGCTTGTTGTAAATGCAGAATCTCAGGCCCCACCCCAGAACTTCTGAACCGAAATCTGCATTTTAGTAAGTCTCCCACATGATTCACAAGCATGTTAAGATTTGAGCAGCTCAGGTCTGGGAAACTCTAATGTGCAGCCAGTGTTGAGGATCATTACAAGTAAGCAACATTTTACAGTAACAGAAAGTATTGTTTCTATGTAAGTTTGTTTTTCTTTAAAAACAAATAACTTGCAGTGGAAGAACACAAGAAAGATTCACCTTGCTCCCTAAGATAGAATTTGCCATGGAGAGATAAAAGAAAGAAGAGGAAGTCCCATAAAGGGAAACATCTGTCACTAAAATCTTAATTTCTCTTAGAATATTAAGAGAAGATTTTGAGGTTGGAAACAGCTAATTTACTATATTTATTAGAATACCTCTTTAAAAAACCTTATCAGGAGATATTTCTAAATATTCTTGAATTACCAACAGATTTACAACCTGGATCACTTACCCTTGCTATTATAAGGTCTCTGTTATCTTTCTTTCTCTTTTTCCACCAGTTACAATGAATTAAAGATGTGCAGTGTATTATATTATCCTTCCTAATATCAAAAGTACCACAAAATGCTCTCGGGCTTTAGGAAAAACACAGCTAAGAAATGCTTTAAAAAGAAAGGGGTAAAAACAACAGGCACAATTGAATAATGTTTTATGTGTTGGTTGTTTTCCCCATAGGCTCAAGAGTATTATTCTATGCTAATGATTTTTAAAAGATTTTTGTTTTTTGTTTTTAATCATGGAAAGGCAAACTAAACTTACCAGGTTACTTTGCTAAGCACCAGCGTTTTAAAGAAGTTTTGCTTTTTTCTATATCTGGAAAGATAAACTGACCTATAACTTTTTGCAGGATCTTTAACTCTCCAGAACCTGTAAGAAAACCACAGAAACTACCACATTTACGCACAACAGCACCATAGCAAAAGCACGTGAGGTACAAGGTAGAAATAACAGGCTTGGGCCAGTGCCACTGGAATGCACTTGTGATATAAATATCCAGAAGTGTGGCCTTCCAAATAAAGCCACATGAACAGCAAACAGCATTTAACCTGTGTGCTATGTCCTGTGTTTTCTCAGTAACAAGTGCTAACGAGAAGCTGGTCACCATGTTACCTTTTTTGTATTCTTTCTCCTTCAGTTTTTCAATATAACTATCAGCTCTTAAACTGATACTTAATAGAATTAACCTACTATCAAACTGGTCACAGTTGTATTACTAAGCTTCCCTAGGTAACCCACAGACTAGTATCCTATTTACTATGCAAGAATGCCAATGCTGTTGTTTCTGCCATCATTCTTAGTACTTAATAAAAACCAGTCTTACCAAACACTGTGTAGTTAACCCATTTGTCTTGTCTTGTGAGGTTGGACTTGGAGCCTAACCAGTATAAGAGGGAATGCTAGGTTATGTCTTTACTATCTTGTCTAGATAAAGCAATCTGTGATTTGTGCACTCTCTTCCTTGAACGGCCTTGTTCTTGGTTCTTGGCTGCAGAGGTCAGTTCCCTCTGTCTGGGATGCTCTTTCACTGATTTTGCAGAAGTGGTCCCTCCTAGCCATTCAGGTCTTCCCTGACTACCCACTCCAAAGTAGCCCCCAAGTCCCTCCCTATAATAGGACTATGCTTTATTTTCTGCATTCATCACTATCTGACATATTCTTTTAAAATATTCTGAATACTGTCTAGCTTTCCCTATGGGAACGTTTGCTCCAAAAGAAAGGAATCTTAGTCTTACCAACTGTATTTCCAGAACCAGAAGAGAGCTTGCCCCATTGAAGGCCTTTAATAAATATTATTTATTGAATAAAAGAATGATCCATGATAGCCGAAGGAATCCACTATTATGAATATCTAATAATCTGACATGTTGAATGTCAATACTATATTAATCTGCAATAGAAAAGCTGTGGTCAGGCAGAATAATTTATTTAAAATCAAAACCTGGGTGTTTGTAAAATCTCCCATGTTAGAACTATTGAGATTAGAACAGGTTTGTTTATCTTGTATTGCTCCTTTTCATGTGTTCCTCTCAGGAAGAAAGAAGTGCCTAGGGCACAATCATTAAAACCTAACTCTATGGTTCTTATGCCTCAGGGCAAACCAAGGAGGAATACACAATATTAAAAATTCTAGCAGTGTTCTTATTCTTGAAAAATAGTACTCACTGATTTCCAAACAATTGGATTTTCAAATGAAATAAGAAAAGCATTCTCATATTTTGGGTGCTTGCCATATTGCCCTATAAACCTCTACAAATATATCTATTTCCAAATTTAATATTTATTTGATTCCAAAACAAATTCTTTCACTGAACAGCTTTTCAATCAAGGATCTACAACTGTCAACTGCTAAGAATTCCCATGGTAGCTTTTTATATTGTGTAAGTGGAAGTGTATCCTCCTTAGAGAAAAATGACCTTGTTAAGACAGAATCTGAATCACTTATCCCTCCTCCTCAGTCTCAGCACCAAATCTCTAATGTGATACTTGTTGAAGTCCATCTGGTCCAGGTATCTATAAATATCAGTACCTGAAAGTATTTGATACCTGGATAACTTCAGGAAAACGAAACAAAAAAATTCTGTTAAAACGCTGAATCCACACTCTATATATTTTTTTCTACCCAGCCAAACCCTCCAAATTCTAAGGAATATATAGTAGGTTCTTATCAGTTTCCAGCTGCTCCTCACAAAAGATCTGTTGATGACCTTTGGTCAGTCTGGAAAGGCAGTCTATGTAGTTGTTACAAACTCACTCTGGAGTCAGATATCTGGGTCTGAATCTAGTTCTGCCAGTGTTTTGCTGTGGACCTTAAGCAATTCACTTGGTCTTTCTGAACATCAGTGCTCCAAATGAGGAAAGTAATAGTACTTCATAGAGCTATTGTGAGAATTAAATGTACCAAGACAAATAAACTGCTCAGCGCAATACCAGGCACTCAGAAAGAAAGAAATGTCAGCTAATTTATGGCAAATATTTTCTTAATTTGTAGTCAATATTTTAATCATATTGATTATAATAGTAATATATTAAAATGTTTATTTTGGGCCGGCCCGGTGGCGCACTGCTACAGTGCGCCGCTTGGGAAGCGCGGCGGCGCTCCCGCCGAGGGTTCGGATCCCACATACAGACCGGCCACTCACTGTCTGAGCGAGGTGCGGGAGCAGCGCCGAGGGTTGCGATCCCGTTGCCGGTCCTGGTCCGGTGCGGGCGCGACACTGAGGGTTGCAATCCGTTGCCGGTCACGAAAAAAGACAAAAAAAAAAAAAAAAAAAAAATGTTTATTTTGTGTCATTAGACCTATACTTGTACTTCACAATTTCTCAGTCATCAGTGGCTTCAGGATAACTATTAGTATCAACCGAGGGATTAGTACTGATGGCATTTGGATCCTTCTAGTGCATCATACTGAGATAGGAGGTGTTTGATTTCCCATGGGCTCGGGTTACAGGACACACCTCTGGGTTTCAAGCCACTCCCCAAGGCCTCAGGACCCTCCTCTTGGCCCTCCCCGAGAAGAAAGTTACTTCTGTTTGTTAGACCTATCTTTTGCACCAACACAAGGAAATTGAGACTTCAAGGGGCTGGCTTGTGCAAATCCAGTGTCTGGGCATGCTCAGTAGAAAAGGGTTATATAACCCTGGTAGCTGAGCATGCTCAGTGGGAGGGAGTTTATCCTTTGAATGACCTTCCACTAGGGATGCTAAAGAGCACATAATATTGTTGGATATGTCTGGTACATATGATAAGATTTAACTAATGAACATCCTCCAAAAAGAGACCAACTGAGCATGTGCAAGGCTATGTTACATAACTGGGAACCACACCCTTAGTTGAATATGCATTAGATGGGAAACTATAAAAGCTGAATCCTAACAGAAGGCGGAGCTGTTGCTCACTTCCTTGGGGCCAACCGGCACTTCACTGGCTGAGGTGTGTATGCTTTCTTTTGTGACAAACTTACTTTCAGAAGGTGGCTACTCACTCTCTTGAGCCAGCCTGCACTCTGTTCTGAACTTTAAAGTGTGTATTTCTTACTTTTGTGTTAAACATGGAGTGGGCCCTGCTCAGTCTCTGGAGCTGTGCCACATTTCTCTGTGAAGTCTGTGTCTCTTTTTGTTGCATTAAACCTGTTCTCACTTTCTGTTGTGACTCTGCTCTTGAATTCCTTCCTGTGGAGGAGTCAAGAACGTGGTAAGAAGATGGGATGGGCTGAGGTCAGCTACTGGGCCTCCCCAGACCCTCCGTCTTACTATCCCTTGTTATTCTTGTCCCATTCTAACACATTGTCTTGGGGTCTTTATTTTTTCTGTCCATTTAGTCTTTGATTGCTCATTTTCTGAGTCATTGAGTAATGTCTGTATTAGCCAATTGCTGTGAAAGGCACTGGTCCTGCCTACATACTCAGAACAATAGTCACTGTTAGTGTCTCCCTGTGATTTCTCTGTCCTCTCACTGTGCTCAGACTCCACAGCTCCAACCATCATATTCTCTCTGTGGGATAAACCTAAGTTTTCATACCTTGTGGTAATGAAAAGGAGCTATGGTAGGATGAGACTTCTTCTGGTTGTTTTAAATTAAATAAGCAGAAGGCCTTTAGCCTGTGGCTGTCTCCATACTTTGAGTTCCTACCTAACAAACTCCACCCTAACTTAGTATGTAAACAAACTGTTGTCACGTGTAAACACCCACAATCTCCTTTCGTTGGTGGGGAGGGGCGTTTGAGCATTAAACAGAAAGGAACTTTATTTGGGTTGTGCTAGCCAGGAGTAAGGATTTACAACTTTTAAGAATGTATCTACAGGAACTTATGCATATTCAATAAAGGCCGGGTTATTTCTCCCCCTATTTAAGAAGGGATGAGCTCACATGCTCATTGTGGCATGTATGATACATGTGTCCCATCCTCTCTTGGGGGTGGAAATTTAAGGATTAAAATGAAGGGGGGTTGGACTTATATCATCAAAAGGTAAAGTTAAGGGCACAGTGAGGGCTATTGTACAAGCTCCCCAGTCCAGCCAAAACTGCTTAGGACAAATTGGCAGTTTGGCCTCCATTGCTATCACCGGGAGGCTGTCTTGCCCATTCAGAATTGTTGAATGAGAGGGAGGAAAGGAGAAAGACTGATTAGGGAGAGAAAGGAATGAAGGGGATAGCACATCAAAAGAGGAGCTGGGAGGGTTGGTAGCTCTCAAAACTGAAACCTGACAGGAGTTTATTTTTTTGGCAACAGATAGCTAGATCTTAACCAATCACAAGCCACAGAGTTTCAGCCAATCACAGGCAGCCAACTGATTGGACCATGTCCAAATGAGGCAAATGCCTAGCTGTAACCAGTTCCTATAGCTGTAACTATTTCCCTACTTCACTTCACTGTTCTGTCTGTAAATACTCACTGCCCACACAGTAGACGGAGCTCTCTGAGGCTTTTCTAGTTCTGAGGGCTGCCTGATCCATGAATTGCTTTGTTCAGATAAACTCTGTTAAACTTAATTTGTCTAAAGTTTTTCTTTTAACATCAGAAAGTGACATTTTCTGACTGAAGTTAGAGCTGAAAACAGATGCTTCCTGCCCCCACTGCCCACAAAAGTGAAAGTCAAAATATTTGATGTATAATCAATCCATTTAAGTATTTATCTATTTGCCTCAATAACTTAGGATATTGTCACTGAATTGCTTCTTGCTTAATGTCATGTGATATATGTGAGCACATATTGAGATCATAAATAAGCATGAGCTCACTTGTAGCTTCCACAGCTATTGATGGTGTATTCACCCAAGAGGTAGGAATTTTGTCTTTCTTATTTTCAGAGACTGTATAAAGGCTAAGAATTCTCTGTTGTATAGCATAAATTGCTATTAATAGCTGAGAAAATATCAATAAGATCAATTTAAGTGTTTTAATCAACTATAATTTCTATTAGGATAAATTTAATAATAATAACTGTATAGTAATGCCAGTCATAGATGCTCAGTATTGACTTTTCAATTATTTTCAATATTGACTATATTTGCCTTGATATTCCTCGAAAGTAAGGCTTATATTTTTCTGATTAAAAAAGGTACTTTAAAAAGTTCATGGAAAAATAGAATTAAAAGATAATATGTATCTTTCCATGAACTTTTTTGAAATACCTTCATACATAGTTGTTGTAGAAAATTCTGTTAAATGTATGAAGACATATAAATAAGAAAATGTAAACAACCTGGATTTCCTCTTCTCTCCCTTAAACAGTTTCCCCATCTAGAGAGCCATTGTCAATAATTACTGATCTGAATTATCAGGCTACAAATTTAGGAGTGGGCATTTTCTATCTTTTCTTGATCACTGAACTCACCTTCCGTCTCAAGGCTCTCTGGAGGTAGAAACATAATATTAATGAATACAGGGTGAATGTGGTTTATTCTCATTTTTCCTCAGTAAAATCAGGATGTCCCTATCTACCTTTTCTTTTCTAGGATTTCGGTGTCAGTCCAGAGACTTATGTAGGTACAAGGCATCCATCACCATAGCCCGGGACAAGTCTGATTGATGCTGCTGCTGTCAACATGACACCATGCTGTTGACGTGGCTGCCACAAAAAACTGCTGCCAGGAATTAACCCTAAACTATCTCCTGTCCTTGCCCTATCTTTGTATTCTTAGCTCAAGATACAATTTGGACAAGAAGTTATTTATTTCTTTTAATTATGCTCCTAAGGAATGTCCCTTCTCCATTGTCCTTTCAGAGCCAACCCTGAATCAAGCTGTACTTCTACACAATTCTTTTGGCCAGTTCTAGAAGTTGATGCCATATGGATGCAGAGCCATCTGTAAAGCAGACTCAAAACTGTACCTCCTCAGCCAACCAGTCATTGGGAATGTCCATGAGGTCACAGGAGCAAACTGAAGGGTAAATAAAGTGAAGGCATACTGGATATATGAATGACCTGCTCAAGAAAGGTACTTTTGCCTCCAGGACCCATTGAGTCCTGTTTGAGAGTAACTACATCCACTTAATTATGGAGCATAGCTAGGGCTTCCCATAACTATGTGACATTATGGCCAGAGGGATCATATGGCACAGAATTCATGATGGACAGCTGTTTTTCAAAAGGAGAATACTATTTAGAATTTTTTTTTCACTAAAAGTGTGTCTTAACTTGAATTTGCCTACCTAGAAATATAGGGACATTTCTATCCAAAGAAGCTTGAGTAAGGGGTCAGAGAGAATGAGACAGCGAAGGATAAAAAGACATTATTAAGGTGCCTATTGAGGTCATTGCTGTGAACAGTGGCTCTTGAGAGAGATAAAAACAGACCTTAACAGATAGGAATGGCCTACAATTATGAGCTAGACTTTAGTTTTGTTAAGAGCTGGCCTGGAGCTCGCAGCTAGGTCTTGGCATTTCCTGTTGGATGTGTACAGTTTCCCAGAACATCAATCAGACAAGGCCACACTGTTACTGTGATAGATTAGGACAAAAAGACCCCTTCATAATTACATCTGAAACAGATTGTCCAAACCACAGAAATGAGAAAGCATCTCCCTCATCTGGCTAATATAATTCTTCATCAATTCTAGATTTGGCTTCACTTTATTCTTCCCATCTTATAAGGATTTAAGATACCCAGTCAGAATTACCCTCACTTCCTGACAGCATCCAATCCAGAGCAAAGCCCTGCTTTGTTGAACTCTCCTTAGAATACCTAACAACTAAAAATCCTATAAGTCCTCTCCAACACCATCTTGCAAAGATGTCCCACAGTTCCCCATGGGATGTGTTCTTCTTCATTGCAATGAACATTGAACCCAACTTATTCCACAAAAGGTGTGTTCCTGGTGGTATTTGGCTGTGGCACGTTGACACACTATTCTGTTGGGGCTTCCTGAGAAGTTTCCAGAATGACTTCCAGTATTGTCTATCAGAAGGAGAGAAGTAGAAGCATTTATCCATCTGCTCCTTCCCCCCAATTAGTCAAAGGTTTCCCTCATGGGTACACTTCTGAGCTGTGCATGGATTCAGACCAAGCAAGTTTCTATTAGCCTCCTAGGTGTTGAAGGAGCCCTGAGGCAGAAAGTGACATGAACCAAACTTCCCTCCCATCCCAAATCAATCACTCCCTTCTGCAATACTTTAATAGGGCTTACTACGGCATTCTGATCTCCCATAGGCAGTTTAACAACATGGATTCCCTTGGACACAAGAGCCAAGTGACTGAGCTGCTTACTCTGAAGCCTGGGCAGGAAGGAGAGCCTTCCCTTACTCAAAGCTGGAAGCTTTTTAGGTCATCCAGTTAATAACTTGGGCAGTACTCCTATATGTGGAATAAGTTGCCTCCAAAATCTAAATAGACCCACTAAATGTTAAAGGATGTACAGGGTTCAACAACTCATTCTTTACTTTAGTGAAGATATCTAACTTTTCTTGCCCAAGACTCAAATTCCAAAAAAAAATTACTGAAGTATCAGACTCCTATATCTTCAGGAGTGCACATATTCTAAGGCACTTAGCATACATGCCAATGTTCATGTCCTAGCCAAGAATGTAGGTAATATTATCAAAGTAATGGATAAGTATGATATCCTATGAAATGGTGAGATGGTCAGTGACCCAGGAACTAACTTAATGAGTTAGTGAAAGACTAATGCTTCTGATGTCTTCTATGTTTTGAGATAAAAAAAAAAAAGAAAGCATTTGTAAAATCCCAATATGAAGACTATAATTGGAACAGATGCTGTAATTGGAGTGACTACTTGATTAACCAATCATCGTTCTCCAGATAGCCATCTTTCACTCTGGTCAGAATTAATGGAAATGTGACAAGAATCACTATACTTACATCTTTGATGATGGCATTTCTGTGATTTTTTTTTTTTACATTCTATTTGAGAGGGAGGGATAAATTTAACAAAATTTGTGCAAGACCAATACACTAAAAATTTAAAAACATTCTTGAGAAAAACGAAATGATGCATACACATAAATGGGTAGGGCATACATGTTTATGAATCATCAAACTGAAATTGTTAAAATGTCATTTCTACTCAAATTGGTTTAGAGATTCAGTGCAATCCCAGTCAATATTCAAACAGACTTTTTTTTGATAAAAATTTTCAAGCTGATTCTAAAATTTATATAGAAATTGAAAGGGTACAGAATAGTCAGAAAAATTTGGAAGATTTCCACCAACTAATCATCAGACTTACTATAAAGTTATAGTAATCAAGAGAGTGTAGTATCAACATAAGAACAGATACGCAGATCAGTGGAACCAAACCGAGAATCCAGAATAGAGCCACATGTATATAGTCCATTGATTTTCAACAAAAGTGTTAAGATAATTCAAGAGGGGCAGAAAATAGTCATTTCAACAAATGATGCCAAGAGAACTCTGTTGGGGGCCTGAAGCTCCACACCCCTTCTTGTGAGACCGCTCCTACGTGACAATCTGCTCAGATGGCCGTGCTTTACATGATAACTGCCTCAAAATCTTTATGCCAGAAACTGATTGCTCCTGGCTATGCAAGTTAATTTGCAAGTGACCTTTTATCCTTCTCTAGAAACTGTTTAACCATAAACATTCTGGGTGGCAACCTTTACTTTGAATGTCCTGTCTTTGTCTCTCCTCAAGATATTATCATATCTTTACATTCCAGACCCTTTGCAGCATGCCTGCCTTCTCCTATATAAGATGTAACCTAAGAATCAATAAACGAGACTTGATCAGAATACTGTCTTGTCTCAATTTCTCGTGTCTCTTGTCCCATCCAATTCCCACTCCCCCCTCCAGGGTCTGCGTTGAATATCCCGCGGGTCGGGACATTTTTGGCGCCCAACGTGGGGCCTGGATACGGGGGACAAAGTGAGGAAGAAGGCGCATAGGAGGGTCGACCACTGAAAATGAAAGAGTAAAACCTTCATCCGCCGCGGGAACCTGCTGCGTCAGGATAAGGTGAGTAAGAGCGCCTGATAATGGGACAAGAATTAAGAATTAAGAATCAAAAATTAAGAATTAAGAATTAAGTTGTCATGACGTGTACATAAGACAGTTACAAAAAGCTTTAAAGACACGAGGAGTAAAGGTTAAAACAAGTGATCTATTAAGATTTTTTGATTTCGTGAAGAATTTTTGTCCTTGGTTCCCAGAAGAAGGGACTACTAATTATAAAAGGTGGTCTTGAGTTGGAGATATCTGTGGGTTCCGGGGTGCTGAGGATAGAAGCTGAGATAGCAGAGTGTGAGATATTAGTGGCCCAGGAGACAAAAGTGGAGACTTCAGGGGTCTCAGGGCCAGAGGCTGGTGAGGCAGGAGTCACAGCATGAAGAAGTTGCAGATAAGTTTTTCTGTTAAGAAAAGAGAATACAGTGCTAGGAAGTGTAAATAGCGAGCAGCTTACTAAGATATTGCTTAGCGTTTTAGGTTTGTAATTTTGATAATGTTAAAAGATATGAGGAAAAAGGAAGACTTAAAGCTTGAGAGAAGAAAAAAAAATGCTTATAGAACAAGACGGAGGTTGAGAATGAACCTTTTTCATGGAAAGAAAAAAAAAATTCTTTAAAAAAGATGTTGAAAGGAAGAACAATGGAAAATTCCCTATCTAAGAATAAGAGCCTTTTTCAGATTTTGTTAACCGGCTAATGACAACAGCAGATAGGTTGTTAGGCAATGCAGATGCCAATCTTGATTGCATAAAACAATTGGCTTTTGAAAATGCTAATCCTGCATGCCAGGTGGCCATTAGGCCCTGCAAAAATAAAACTGACCTTCAAGGATATATTCGTCTTTGCTCGGACATTGGCTCCTCTTATCAACAAGGTTTAGCCATGGCCGCAGCCCTCAGTGGACAAACAGTAAAGGATTTTTTAGCTAATAAAGGCCAAAATAATAAAGGTTGCTTTAAATGTGGCAAGCCTGGTCATTTTGCTAAAAACTGTCAGGAATACCAGACAAAAGCCGTAGTCACCAAGCCTCCTGGACTTTGCCCACGATGTAAGAAAGGAAAACATTGGGCAAATGAATGTAGATCCAAAACTGAGGGAGGCTGCTAAATATGAGGCTGAACGTTATGATCCACCTCTTGTTGCAGCAGTGACTAAATCTCCTCTTTTGCGGCCACCTCCTTATAATTCTCCCTCTGCTCCTGCACCTTCTCCCCTGGGAGATCCACTTAAAACTATGGAGTCTAAAATCCAACAAT
>NW_007726746.1:0-2113 GCF_000696425.1 Galeopterus variegatus
TTTTTTTTTTTTCATTTGTAAGGGGTATGAGTATTATTTTTTTCATCTCATCGAGCCATAATTTGAAGAAAAAATAGTCCATTATTCATAACCAAAGCCTTAATCAAAAACCTAGAATTCCTCAGGAACCAAAAAATTGGCAAATACATGTAAAACCTAGTCCAGACCAATTTTGTTTGATTTATAAGGAGCCTCTTGTCTCTACGTTTAAATGTAGCTATGTGCCCTTACAGTCATCTGTCAGACTGGGAGAATTTCCAGATAATCAAAATGTCACAGAGTTAGTACTTTTAATTTTTATTTCATCTTCTGCAAGTATGAACTCTGATTATAATTACAGCTTCATCTGCTCTTGAATGATTTTGTTTTATCAGACAAAGACAGTGCTCTAACGATCACAGTGGTGGAGGAAAGGGAACCGCCTAAGATAGGAAACAACAGGAATACTGTGTTTTGGGAAGTAGCAAACCTGAAACTACAGATTACACAACATGTGTCTTGAAGTCATAATTAGCACTTAAATATTTAATACCTGTAACTTACCTCTATACTATAGTCACATATTGTTTTTTCTGGCCAAAATATAAATTGGGAGTGAAAAAACCTAAATAAAAAATGCTCCAGTGGAAAAAACAAATTAACATGTAGAAGAAATCTAATTCACTAGGACTGATCAATTGAGGTAAACATTATTGATAGGATAAGGGAATCTGAAGAATTTTCCTGTCTGGCCTTATTCTGTCATGCTTACTAAACACCANGATAAGGGAATCTGAAGAATTTTCCTGTCTGGCCTTATTCTGTCATGCTTACTAAACACCAGTTAGATCAAACATAAAAGAGCCAGGTCTTCCCTTCACTTACATCCTTGGTCAGATGGCCTAGGGAAGACTGTTTAGGGTGGGATGATACTTTTATTCTACTTCAGCCAGAGCTCAGCATATTAAAAAATTATATAAAAGCCAGGTTTTATTTTTTTACTTAATAGGCATAGCTATGTGATTTTGAAGAAATCATTTAACATAGACATTTTAATTTGCTCCTCTCTTAAGAGTAGTAGTAACATCTGTCCTCCTATGACATAGACTTATATTGATGTGGAAAAGAGATGATATAACTTTTGATAAGTTTGAAGTATCTTGAAAATAAGTGGTATCAATTGCTAGTTATTCTTCAAATAATGTTTTTTTGTTTTTTTTAAAGTCAGCTTTTTCTTGTTTGTGGGGAAGGTGAACAGAAGACACAAATTCTGTGAGGAACTGGAACGAGAAATGTGCACAGGTGAATGTGGATGCACATTTTATTGCGTAATAGAATGTTGGTGTCACTGTAAATCCTAAAGTGTATCCTTTAACCTTCTTGTTTGGATGCAGAAGGCTAGAAAAGTGAACAGGAGTCATATGCAATGTCCCACACAATTCAGACTAGAATTAAAATCTCCAGAGTCTAAGCTTAATGTTCCTTTCCTTATGCCAATAAACCACATTGCCTTACTTTCTACTTGCAAAAACTCCTTAAGAGTTAGGAAGCAAATCTCCTTAGAGGAGTGTGTAGTGAGTGAGATTCACAGACTCATATAATCATAAGATCTTAGAGTAGGAAGTACCATTTGAGCCTCTAACTCAAATAATTATGCCATACACGTCCACTCTCCCTGGGAATGACGATCCACTTTCTGATTACCTCTAAAGAAAGACAGGATATATTTTTATTGCTATTTGTATCAACAGGGGAAATATTTAAAGGTATATGATTCTTCTTTATACATACATAGGATTATAGTTTTAAACTCTAGAACGGTGTTAAAACCACTCAACAACTTCTCATCCCACTTTGATTTAAATACCAAGGCTTCATCATGGCCACCATGGCCTGCCATGATCTGCTTTGCTTCCCATCTGTCTCCCTGACTCCCCATCCTCACTCACTCTGTTCCTGGCACACTGACCTCCTTTCATGCTATTCTTTTAAGCATATCAGATATTTTCCCAAACTGATGCTTTCTGCTTCCTTTGCCTAAAAAGTGCATCTTCCAAATATGCATGACTTCCTACTTCTTGTCAAGTAAGTCTCTCTTCAAATGCCTCTTCATTATAAAAGACACATTTTGACC
>NW_007726746.1:2886-26737 GCF_000696425.1 Galeopterus variegatus
ACTTCTTGTCAAGTAAGTCTCTCTTCAAATGCCTCTTCATTATAAAAGACACATTTTGACCACCCTACAAAACATGATCCCTCTCCACCCCATCGAGGTGTCCCCTTACACCAGTATGCTTGACATTTATGTTTGTTGTTTGTTTGCCTCTATCTTCATGTAAACTCTTTGAAAGCGGAAGTGTGCTTTGTACAATGTTCTGTTTATTCTCAGCACCTAGAACAGGGCCTAGCACATGGAAGAAAAAGGAAAAAAAAAGCTTTTAAAGAAAGAATCTTAACAACCTTTAATAGAAGCCTTTAATAAAGTTTTAAATATTTTATGAGAACATCTAGGATAAATTCTATCAGAAGGGATCCACCAACCCTCCATGTATGCAACAGGAAATTTAAAAAGAAATACCTTGATTTCCCTTAAGTCATTATTATTTCAATCATTTCAATTACTGCATAATAATTCCCATATGTATTTGAAATTCTTAATCATCAATATGGTGTACTTCAATGACTTTGTCTGTTATGTGAAACATCTACAAATAATGATAAATATTCAATCAATTAAAAATGTTTTTAAATATGTTGATTGCCCTGATTTGATTATTGCACACTGTATATATGTATTAAAATATAACTCTGTACCCTATAATATGTATAATCAATATGTTTCAATTAAAAAAATAAAACTTTAATCGTACACCAAGAAATAAAGGTTTTTAAACATCCAGATGTTTACAGGAATGTAAAAATACTCTTCAAGTGCTGACTACATTAATAACTTTTTAGTGGGTATCTTATCTCATATATGTTATAGGCCTATATACTTGTGACTTATGGATTTGAAAATTTTCCTTGTGGTGCACAGCGGCTGGCAGAGAGCTGAAAGTTTCTGCTGACATCAGCAGTGACGAAGAATTGGTAATTGTAACATCAGTATTCTATGATGGTTTGAGAGAGAACAGGAGGAGAAAGAAGAAAAGATGTTATTAGAATGCAAAATACACAACTTAATTTTGAGAATGGGTAGCAAAAATAAGGAGCAGGAAAATGTGAAAATCCCCAAAACATAAATAACTAAAACATATTCAAGAGGCAGAAAATGAAATAGAACAATAAACAGAGAAGAAATTGAAAAAAATTAGCCAAAGAATTGCCTCCCCAAATACCCTCAAGTCCAGGTAGTTTTATAGCACAGTTCTTTCAAGCTTTCAAAAAGCAAATGATACCTTTTTTTTAAAATATATAAGCCCTCTGGAGACTTAAATAAAAATAAACAAAAAGGAAAGTTCTCAATCTGTTTTATGCACTGAGCATAATACTGTTAAGAAAATCTGATAAAGCACAAAATTAGAAGACTTTGGACCAATAACAACAGTAAACATGGGGGCAAAAATGCTAAATAAAAATCTAGCATATTGAATGAACCAATGTATTAAAAGAAGAATGCATCATGTGTTTAAGAAGAATATGCACAAAAATGCAAAAATATTTAATTTTAGAACTTTTAATAAAATTGATCAAAGTATTAAAATACAGGAAAATTTTGCTTGATCTTTTGAGTTGATTTTAAGAGCATTTAGTAAAAATCTTTATTTTAAAAAAATTCTTAGAACTTATTCACCGTAATCATAACAAGAACTATGTAACCAAATTCCTATCCAACACCACATCTAACATTGAAACACTAGAAGGAATAGACAAGAATATTTCCTTTTATCTTTACTGTTTAAAAATATTTCAAAATTTCTATCCCATATTATAAGGCAGAATTAGGGAGAAAAGTCCTCACTCTGCAAGATGGAAATTGGATCTGAACTTACACTTGTTAGTGAATGCCTAAAGTATCCAAAAGAGATACCTAGAAAAAGTTTAGTAAGATATCTGGATAACAAAAAATACATCAAAATAACTTACTTTCTCAGAGTGACAGAATAAGCATCTGCTCTATCATAATATTTGGGGACCTGAACACACCTCTCAGCATTGGACAGATCATCTAGGCAACAAATCAGCAGAGCAACCATTACTCTTTCTGAAGGAGAGACGAAATCTAGGGTTATCAGTGGTGGGAGGTGGGAGAGAGGGGGATAGGGAGAGATTGGACAAGGGGCATAAAGAATAAGTACAATTTGTAACAANCTAAATAAAAATCTAGCATATTGAATGAACCAATGTATTAAAAGAAGAATGCATCATGTGTTTAAGAAGAATATGCACAAAAATGCAAAAATATTTAATTTTAGAACTTTTAATAAAATTGATCAAAGTATTAAAATACAGGAAAATTTTGCTTGATCTTTTGAGTTGATTTTAAGAGCATTTAGTAAAAATCTTTATTTTAAAAAAATTCTTAGAACTTATTCACCGTAATCATAACAAGAACTATGTAACCAAATTCCTATCCAACACCACATCTAACATTGAAACACTAGAAGGAATAGACAAGAATATTTCCTTTTATCTTTACTGTTTAAAAATATTTCAAAATTTCTATCCCATATTATAAGGCAGAATTAGGGAGAAAAGTCCTCACTCTGCAAGATGGAAATTGGATCTGAACTTACACTTGTTAGTGAATGCCTAAAGTATCCAAAAGAGATAACTAGAAAAAGTTTAGTAAGATATCTGGATAACAAAAAATACATCAAAATAACTTACTTTCTCAGAGTGACAGAAGAAGCATCTGCTCTATCATAATATTTGGGGACCTGAATACACCTCTCAGCATTGGACAGATCATCTAGGCAACAAATCAGCAGAGCAACCATTACTCTTTCTGAAGGAGAGAAGAAATCTAGGGTTATCAGTGGTGGGAGGCGGGAGAGAGGGGAATAGGGAGAGATTGGACAAGGGGCATTAAGAATAAGTACAATTTGTAACAATATATATACTAGTAATATTGATTTGATCAACATTCGTCAACATTGAATCCCAAAAATATGTATAATCAACTATGATTCGATAAAAAAAAATTACTTTTTTACATACTGGTAATAGTATATTAGAAATACAATAAAAGACTGTCAACAGTAGCAAAAAATTACATAAGATAACTTTGACAAAATGAGAAGGTATCCAAGGCCTCTGTGGAGGAAACGACAAAGTATTACTGGAGGGTAACAAAAGAAAATTAATAAATTGGGAAACATGCATATTACTGGATAGTCAAATTTGATATTCTTAAAATATCAATCCTGCAAAACCGATTTATATATTTGAGGTAATGTCAACAATATATAGCTTGCTGCTGTTACATGCTATTTTATTTCCAAATAAACCTTAAAATCATTTCATTAAATTAT
Source organism: Galeopterus variegatus (assembly GCF_000696425.1). Lineage (NCBI taxonomy): Eukaryota > Metazoa > Chordata > Mammalia > Dermoptera > Cynocephalidae > Galeopterus > Galeopterus variegatus. The sequence continues at coordinate 6,185 of NW_007726746.1, forward strand.
CTAATGTCCCTTTGGAAATATTACTGAGATTCCACAAAGTAATGCTGTTGGTTGTTTCAGTAGTTTTTGCAGGAAAAAGAAAAGAAAAAAAAAATCAGCAGTGAGTCATGGACATTGGCAGCATTCTTTTATCATTATTTATTTAACTATATCTGGGGGTGATATAATTTGCATAGCTAACTGGTCTCAAGGCAAAAGCATCAGGTAAAAATCAGCATGTGTGGATTTATTAAGTTCTATGACATTTACAAACAGGTTGATTTATTTATTTACTCAAGTAACATTTATATAATACCAACTTGGTAACCTTTTTGAGTTAAATTTCAAGGTCACTAAGATGTCTTAGTGAAAGAGTCACAGTGAGAGTTGCACATTTGAGCTGAGGCCAAATGATGGATCTGTAACAAAGATTTATCTCTGTAATTCTAGAGGCTACAGTTTCCGTTCCAAAGAAGCTAGATGGTAGCAAGACTTTGCAGTTCCAATCAATGCTGTTAAGCACGTGTAATTGTGCCTTCATTGCTCTTGCCTGTCCCCTTTCACAACTAGCAACATTTTGACAACAGTAAAGTTATGCCTCATATATTAAAAGAACTAAACCTAATATGCAAATTAACATCAATGCAAAAAAATATGTTTTGGCCAGTGCAATCCACATCTTTCCTTCTTAACATCAGCAGGCTGCTCTGGTGTCTGTATTCAGGTAACACCAAGTAATAGGAACACCTTATTCTAGGAAATATGTACACAAGTGGACATTATTGTATACTTAAGCTGTCTGCTTCCAGCATGAATACTTAAGTGTTTTTCTCTTTAGGAATTCAAAGCATCTCACATTTTAATTAATGAAGGTACAAGTCCAAAGGGAAAACAGTTTTCATTTGCCAGTAGAGCAAGTTAATTTTGAGAGAAAAGTTTAATTAAGATTAAACAAACTTAGATTGTTTGCTAGCCTAGAGGCATCAAACTCTAAAAGCAAGTTAGTTGCAGGATAATTGCTGTGGTAAAAAATATTTTCTTGTGCTTAAGACCACTACTGTACATTTTGAATTAAATTTCAAATGTCTCCATCTTTACAAGGAAGTTATAGAATAACAAAACTAAGAAGATTCTTAATTTCCAAATATCTACCAAGCCATCACTGTAGCTATTTATTTATTTATTTAGAAAATGGAAAAGTGCTTAGGTTTGAGAAAATGAATTAATAAAAAGATGAACAAATTTGGGTTTGTGAAAATAGTAAATTTAAAATAAATTTTTTTCTCTTTGTATTAAAACTGAGTATCAACAATTAAAAATGAAGATATTAACATAAATGTGGGTGGGAGGTGGGAGATTTGAAAAAAAACAAAGCAAAAAAGAAGATACATGAGGATTGAAATCATAACTGGGTGTGTGCATTTTTTTTAATTGGAAAGAAAATTGGTACAAACAAGATCAATTAGTAGGAGGTATTTCTATTAATAAGAAACAGTTTAAAGGAAACATCTTTGTCTCATAAGGGTTAGAAGAGTTAGACCCTGTCTTTTAAAAGAGCAACTCCCAAACACTAACTTTCCCTCAGATTCTAACTCTATAAATTAATATGATGCAGTATGACAGCAGCAGGAGCAAACTTCTTCAATTTTAATCTCAAGAAATGATGACAAGACACTGAACCTCATATCAGATATTCTGAAAATGTCAAATGTTCTTTCTTTTGAAACTCATCCTAATAATCTGCATCCTAGTGAAGGATTAGGGACAAGTTTAAATAAGGTTGGTTGATAGGTTAATCATCGGGGAAATAATTAATTACACAACAGGGCACTGTTAGCCTTTGCACATCTCTAAACAATTTGTGACACACTAGAATTCCTAAAAAATAGGTAATTGAAATAATATCCGCCCCACTCAAAGGGGTGGTATATTTTATGCAAGGCATCCTCTGTCTCCTTTGGCTAATCTCACACATAATTTTGAAAGAAATGTCAAAGCAATGTAAAAAATTAGAAAACATTCTAAGAGACCCCAGGTTTGTGTGTGTGTGTGTGTGTGTGTGTGTGTTAATTTTAAAGGAAAATCAACCATTTGCCAATGGAATTTTTGGAAAATGGGTGGCCAAGTTATTAATCCTTCCTGTGCTTCCATTTGTTTTTTAATCCTTCAAGGAGGAGAATACTATTACTACTTTGTGCTTTTTTAAATGAACGTTAAATTAATAAGATATTAGAAGCATTATATAAGTGATAAATACATATTTTAATGGAGATATAAACAATGGTATATATACGATACATGATATTTGATGAATATATATGTACGTATGAATATACATGATTAATGATTTGCTTGATAGACATCAAAATGGCATGTTTTAAATGATGCTGGAGAATAGAATGTCTTGAGGAACTGAAGGAAAGGTGGATTTTGACCCTTGATTAGCAGGTCACTCCATAAGCTTCACAGGGAGTATAAAGCCATCTTCAGCAAGTAGACCCACTCCCCACTTCCCTACCAAAGAAAAATGACATAAACGTTAAGATCATGGACTCTGGAATCAGCCTGCCAGGATATGAATCCAAATTCTCTATTATTTATAGGACCTTAAGAAGGTTATTTAGACTCTAATTTGAAAATAGAGATAACCATATTAACATTTTCATAGATTTATTGAGGGGTGTTGGTTACTGACATGATTCACGTAAAGAATTGAACAGTGCTCAGTAATGTTTATTTTTTATTGTGGTTATTGTTGTTCCACTGGGGCTACCTTATTCCAGGTCTCATAATGGCTGGTTATCAAATATTGGGCTGAGTTGTGATCAAGAAAAAAAGCAAAAATGGACGTGAGAACTGGAGACTTTCACACTACAAAGCGTTTTATAAAATTTCCCAGTCATTTTCTCATAGAAAAATTTTCGTGGTTGCTACACGTGTCTTTAGCAGAGTTATTCATTGGACTACTATTTTCTTTTCCAATTTATGAATTGTTTTCCCAGATAAACAATATAAAATCATGGCTGAGAACTAGATATGTAACTCCAATTTATATTCAAGTACTCTTCCAATTAATTAAAATATATTAGAAGTTAACATTTCATAAAATTTTAACCTATCTCCAGTTTCAACATGGCCATCTATTTTCCAAATTGTCCAGATTCACTTGGACAGTTTAAGGTCTGGGATAGAAAACAAAGCTGAGAGGGAGCAAGCTGAAAGCCGAAATAGAAATCCTTAAGTCCTTGGGTTGGTTTGCTCTGGTTTCTTAATTGTTGGCCCTCGAGGCAAATGCACTTTTGCCTGGAATTATATGCATGCAACAGAGCTCTATGCTATCTTTAAAAGCAGTACCCCATAAGGCCACACAGTGGATACCTTATTCCTTGAATAAATTCAGATTTATTAACACAAAAGTCTTTATCCCTACAATACACCCAATAATTATGACTACTAGCATGATAGTTTCAAACTCAGTGGTATTTATTTTATAAGCATAGGTACTCTTTTGTGAAAAGAAATCTTAATCTTTGCCTTCTCAACTCATCACACATTTTCTTTCTCTTATGATGCTATCAAATTATTTATGTTTCCAAATTTTGAAAAGATGTCATAAAAATTAAAATTTTTCCAGGATATTTACATGTTTTTAGTTCCAGTGGTCATTTACATTATATTCATGGAGCACTAGAAGTTTTCCAAGCCCTCTTGTGGATCATGTTATGAGACAGGAAAGAAAAGTGGATCTAATTCCAGACGTTTAGACATATTTCTACACAAACTAGCTCTCCATTATCACACCTACATATTGATTTCCTTCTTAAATCTCTTTTTTTTTTGCTTTAGAAAAGTATATATATATATATATATATATATATATATGTATATATATATATATATATATATGGGTAACATTAGTGTTTTTAAATGTGAAGATCAGTTTGATAAATTTTTTCACAACAGCTTATTTGCCATTTTTATATTTTCAGGATATATGAAAATGAGAGTTGATTATCGTATGTCCTTAACTATAAAGAAAATTTTGGCTGCTTCCTTTTAAGTTACAGATAGCCTATTTAGAACTTATCTAAGGCAATTTGTCATAATTATTTGAATGCATTAAAATCCTTATTTAATCAGACTAATCAATTACATTGTCAATTGTTACTTTAATCTGTTTGTTATATTCAAAAGAACAATATCTCCATTTTCTTTAAAGTATCCTGTAACTCAGGGTAGTTCCCATAAGGCCATTTGAATTAGGGAATTTTTATTATAATTCTACTATTACTGGTCATTTATAGCAATGTAAAATTTATATTCTAGATAGACATATTTTAAGGTATTCTTAGGATAACCTCACCTTTCTGGGAATTATAAGAAAACCTACCATAGCATCAAATTCACCGAGAAAACAAGAAATAACACCAAAGGATATTCTCTTAATTAAAACTTTTATTTTCCTTTAAGAAAATGGTTTGCTACATTGAGAATTAAAAAGACTATTTTGTTTTTCCTAAATTCAATAGGTGACTGCATGGATTGTTTTATTTTAGAAAGCACCTCACCTGTTAAATGAGTAGCATGTTAACACTATTGAAAATTAATTTGATCTGTTGGAAAACTGTCCTGGAATCCAAATTCCAGGTAGGGAATAAATATGATTCATTCATAACTGAAACACACACAGCTTTCTTACTTTGAGAGATATCAAGACTTAACATCAACATTGTGTGAAGTATGTAAAACAGCCCAAAACTTAAATCATTCTTCGAAGAATTAATATAGCTATAAGACAGAAATCCTGATTCATATTTCCAGTAGTATATTTTGGTTTCATTTGCTGCAATTTGAAGTCATTCTCATACTGAGACTACATTCATATAGTGCTACTTAGGCACCAAAACTTCTTTAAGAGGCTTTCTTGAATCCTATTAGCTTTAGATTGAAGCAAGTAGAATTAATTTGATTTGCTCTTTCTCCCTAATTTCATTTTTCTGAAAGAGGACTTAGGTTCAACTCTATAGTTATGATAATAGAATGAACAGTCATTGGCATGTACTGAGAACTTAATTTTTTGCTAGACACTGTGCTAAATACTTTGCATGCATGATTTCATTCAAGCCTCTCAGAAACCACGAGAATTGAGTATTATTTTCACTTCTCTTTCTATAGACGAGAAAAAATAGTGCTCGTTATAGAGAAATTATCAACCTATTGAGTCAGTTGATTGTTTGACAAATAGCCATCCATGTTATAAAAACTTAAAACTTTTATTCAAACCATTCATTTGAATAATATAGAAGAGGATTGATTCTAAAAGGAATTAATTTATTCCTTCCCTCAAAGAGCTTACAATCTCTCAAGATAAATGCAATAATGCACACAAAGATATATGAGAAAAATACGAAGTGATTGTGTTCAAATTAAGCATGTACTGAGTCAATACAGACTAAAGATTATTCAAAGAAAGAGTGGTTGATAACATATTAATATGTAAAAAGGTATTAAAATGGAAAAGCTTTCTAATTTTTATATATATCTAGTTTTCTTATGAACCTATTTGTAATGACCGCCTGGCTGATTTCTACTTCTCTTTTCCTGATCCATTTTTTGCTGGTATAGGAAGAATGTGTACTTATTTTGGTTAATGAACCTGTCTCCTTTGAAGGAATCCAAAAGACATTATTTCTTCAATAACTTACGCTATACAAAGAAGCTGTTTTGTCTTAAAACGGGAATCATTTAAGATGTCATTATATCGATCAAGCATTGTTTGAAACCAGTACAGTATGAAATGTTAAAAAAAATTGTAGAGTTTTTCCAACATACATAACATAATATTATCAAACACAGACAAGGAGTCTTAGTATAATGAGAGTGTTTTGCAAATGAGAAATTATAGATAATTGCTGTTTGTTCTTGTTTTCACAGAACGAAGTGTAATTATTATTAACAAGAGGCTTGTTTCAATAATTATTTCTGATTATCCCAGGGCACAAATGCATTGAAGCAGAAAACAATGTATTTTCATTCAGAATTTTTGTTCCTAGATCGACTCTTATCACTGCCAGAGGTTATGTATGAATGCTTGTTCCGAGTTTGTGAAAGACCGGTACCATGCAACCTAGTGTGTGTTTGCTAAATTGAATATCTCATTGTCTCTTGAACATGAAATACACTCTCTTCAATATTTGAAAAAAAAAAAAATGACCTAACCACACATAGGAATGTAGGATCGTTATTTTACTCAAGGGGAAAAAAAGGTTCAAATCATATATATCCAAATGAGATAGGGATTTCAGATAACAAATTACTAGGAATTAATGTATGTTGACTGTTGACCCACTTATGTTTCTAATTTTTATTCTACACATAAATACTCAAAGTCTGTTTTGAAGTAGTGATGGCCTTAATAAATATAACTTAGGGAATAATCAGGCCTGATACATCACAGGTATTCAGGCATCGTCATATTTGTTGGTAAATAGTATGATAAATAGTACTAATCTGAGCCACACCTTACCCTTAGATATCCTTTCAATCTAGTAATTAAAGATCTAATGAGGAGCCTCCAAGAGCCAGCACTATTGTTTGGGTCCATTCTAATTGGTAAGTACATATTTCAGTCAGTTCCCTCAAATTCCTGCCTTCAGTACACAACTCTTTGCACTCCGTAGGAATCTTAGAAGGCTTACCTAACCTCAACCATGCCCCCTACCCCCTGTGATTGTAGACACTGCTCTGGAGCCAACCTTGGACCTGTCATTTCACTGTAACTCTTGCATTTCAGCCTGGAATCAAAGTTTCCCCACTAACATGCAGATACAGAATTTAAAGAAGATGGTGCCCTTGGATATGACCTTGGCAACCTAGCAAGCAAATGTCTTCTGTGCCAATTGTTAAATATTTTGAATATCGCTACTGGAAAAAATAATCACATTAAGAGTTATTTGGCCCTTATTATGAGTAGGCACTATGTTAAGCACATTTAATTCTATCAGGAAAGTAGTAATATTATCCATCTCTCTTTTATGGAAAGAAAACTGAAATACAAAACACTCAGGTAATCTTCCCAAGGTCACTCTGGTAGGAAGTGGTGGTGCTGTCTTCAAGATAGCAGTCTGGCATTATAGCCCAATCTTTAACACATCCCTATAAATTTATCCTCGAGTTAAATAGTATGTGATAACCCTTTATTTTCAATTGCTTCCAAGTTTTTCATAAAAACTAATTTATGATAATGACTGTCAAAATCAGGGGCTCAGCTAAGGTTGAGAGAGAAATATCGTCCAGGATGGCACAGATGATCCAAAATTTACTTACAAGCAAGAATAGAAAGGAGTCTAGACAGACAGATGGAATGCCCCGTTTCTGGCAGCAGACAATTGGATTGCCATAGTGGATACAGGGAATTATTTTAGCAAGTGTGAGCAGAGTCTTGGCAAAAAAGGGGGAAACGGTTGAGCTCAGGTGTTGCCAGATATCTAGTAATGGGACCAGGTATATAAGCCCATTCTCCTGGCCACCCCAATACACAAACTCAAATGAGTCAACTTTATGGAATAGTCATCAGTAAAGCAATATCTTTCTCCCCCAAAAAGCAGAGTATGAGACAGTGTATTCCAGCAATGACTTGGAAAGTCTCAAGTACTCAACATTTTGGATGAGAAACTTAAGTGCTTGTCTTAGTAGAAAGACTAACATAAGGTGGAAAAAGCAGAGCCTTTGACTCCTTCCATAAACCTTCTAAGTTTTGGAAAACTACAGAAATATCTCATTCACCTAAGTGTCTGTTTTGTTATGAGAATTTAAGAAACCCTAATACATGATCCAATGACTTTTTAAAAGAGGGTTATTTGTACCTACAGGACAGAATGTATTTTTAATTTAAAATGTTAAGTAGTCCATCTTACTCTGTGGCTTTGCACAATAAAAAAGTAATAGGATAAATAAGCATAAATCATATTAACTATGTTCACTATTCTCCAGCCAGACCGTTAGGGTGCAGGTACATGGATGTGTGGGTACTCGTATGCATGCACGCACACACATGCACACATACCAACGTGGGCACACCATACAGTGCCTAGTAGATAACTGAATAGATGAACAAATGAAACAATGAATGCAGGAAAACATTTGTTAGCTTACAAAATGAGAGAGTCACTCATGAGATAACAAACTATCTGAAACAAAATGCAGTTTGAACTTGATATAAAACATTAGAATGAAATTCTTGGGAAGTTTATCAACTGTTTTGGAATTTGGTGATAATCTCAGGCTGAAACAAGAAGATTGCCTGATGGCACAGGATTACCATACCTTTTTTAGAAACTTGTTAAAATTAGAAGACATCTACAAAACTGCTCATTTTTCATACTTGAAGAATAAGAATGAGAAATTTCTTCATTGGTAACATCTTATATCAGATTTAAGGCATTAATAAGTGGGTTTGCTACTCTCTATGTTAACTGAACTCTAGTGTTTTCAGTGCCTATGTGATTGAAGAGGCTTAACATACAAATATGTATTCTGTGTGCCTGTCCTTTATTGTAATCACATCATTTAATTATGCATCATGCTTGTGTATCTTAATGACTTATTAATACTCATTCTATAAGCATAATTATACTGCAAAGATAAATGCCATAGCTACAGTGAAAATAATAGCCAGGGGAAAAGCCTTTTCTAAATATATATTCGTGGATAAAATTAGTAATGCAGAGAAAACTTCAATGATGATGAGGCTGCTGGTTGGGGTTCTGCCAAATGTTTCCAATAGGGCTCCTTGACTGTTCCGCTTAACACTGTGAAAAGTTGCTCTTAAATGTTCATCAAATCTAAAAATAAATAGGAGTGATACTCTTGCCAAAAACAATCTAGTTAGAACCTTCCTTTCCCCTATTCCATCCTCAGAATATTTCAAAACCAATAATCAACACATGCATTTTATCTTCACACATGATCTCTCCCAGCAAACACATGCACACATGTATGCACATATACACACAAGTGTGAGTACACAGCACACTCACACGCACTCACCCGGGGTTTGCTCTGGGGGAGTGAGGGAATTTGAATGTGTTGTCCCCTCCAAAACTCATGTGGAAATTTGATCCCCAATGTGGCAGTGTTGGAAACTGATTGAGTCATGGGGGCAGATCCCTCATGAATGGATTACTGCTCTTCCTAGGTGTGGGAGTAATGAATGAGTTCTTGCTCTATTAGTTCCCACAAGAGCTAGTTGTTTAATAGACCCTGGCACCTCCTCTCTCTCTCTCTCTCTTGCTTCCCCTCTTGCTTCCTCTCACCATGTGATCTGCTTGTGCCCACCGCTGGCTGCCTGCCACTTTCCACCATGAGTAGAAGCAGCCTAAGGCCCTTGCCAGATGCAGCTGTCCCAGAATTGTAAGCCAAATAAACCTCTTTTCCTTATAAATTACCCAGTCTCAGGTATTTCTGTCATAGCAACACAAAACAGGCTAGTACGGAAAGTTGGTACTGAGGAGTGGGGTGTTGTTCTACAGATACCTGAAAATGTGGATGCAGCTTTGGAACTGGGTAATGGGCAAAGGTTGGAGGAGTTTGAGGACTTAGAAGAAGAGAAAAAGATGAGAGAATGTTTGGAACATTTTAGAGATTGGTCAAATGGTTGTGACCAGAATGTTGATCGAAACAAGGACAGTAAAGACCATGCAGATGATGAGGTCTCAGGTAGAAATGAAGAACTTATCGGGAATAGGACAAAAGATCACCCTTGCTACACCACAGCAAGGAATTTGGCTACATTGTGTCCATGCCCTTGGACTTTGTGAAAGGTGGTACTTTAGAGTTGTGAGCCAGAATGTCTGGCGGAAGAAATTTCTAAGCAGCAAGTGTTAAGGAAGCTGCATGGTTACTTTTAACAGCCTACTCTGTTACTTTTAACAGCTCTACTCAGGCAGCAAAGGCATAAAATAAAGCCAGAATTTAAAAGGGAAGCAGAGCATAAAGATTTGGAAAATTTGCAGCCTGGCCATGTAGTAGAGAAGCAGTGAGCAGGAGAAAAATGCAAGGGTGAAGCAGATAAACTGGTTGCTAAAGACATTATCTTGGCAATGCGGTATACAGATGCTAAGAACCAGGACAATGGGAAAAAAGCCCTAAAGGCATTTGAGAAGTCTGGAAGGGTGCCGGACCCATCACAGGCCCTGAGGCCTAGAAGGACTGAGCTGTCCCAGAGGACAGACCTGGGGCACGGCTGCCCTCAGGAACCTGCCCCCTGCATCCCAGACACTCTGGCTGGAGCAGCACCAAGTGTGGTTCATGCAGCAGCTCTGGAAAGTAGAAGTCTGAAACCTTGGTGGCATCCACGTTGTGTTAAGTCTGCAGGCTGACAGGACATGAGAGCAGTGGAGGCATGGCAGCCTCCACCCAGATTTCAGATGATGTATGGAAAAGCCTGGGTGCCCAGGCAGAGACCTGTCACAGGGGTGGAGCCACTTCAGAGGCCATCTGCTAGAGCAATGCCAAGCAGGAAAGTGGGGTTGGAGCCCCAACAGGGAGGCCCCACCAGGGAAATGTCTAGTAGAGCCAAGGCAGCGGGGCTGCCACCAGGATCCCAGAACTGCAGGGCCACTGGTAACGTGCAACACCAGCCTGGAAAAGCTGAAGGCACCAGTGTGGCCCACTGGGCTGTGCCAGGCAGAGCTGTGGGAATGAGGCTGCCTGATGCTTTGGAGGTCCAGATGCCCAGTTGTGCCCAGGATGCAGGACCTGGGGTCGAAGAAGATTATTTTGAAGCTTTAAGACATAGTGTCTGCCCTGCTGAGTTTCGGACTTGTTTGGGGCCTGATTCTCCTTTCTTCTGGCCCATTCGTCCCTTTTGGAATGGGAACATGTACCCAATGTCTGTCCCACCATTGTATCTTGGCAGTAAAAAAATTTGGTTTTGATTTTTACAGGTTCACAGCTGGAAGGACTTTTGCTTTTGGTCTCAGATGAGACTTTGGACTTTGGACTTTTAAGTTGGTGCTGGAAGAGGCTAAGACTTTTTGGACTATTGGGATGGAATAATTGTATTTTGTATGTGAGAGGAACACAAGTTTTGGGGGGCCAGGGGCAGAATGATAGAATTTAGATGTGTTATCCCCTCCAAAACTCATGTGGAATTTTGATCTCCAGTGTGGCAGTGTTGGAAACTGATTGAGTCATGGGGGCCGATCCCTCATGAATGGATTAATGCTCTCCCTGGGGGAGGAGGGGTAGTGAGTGAGTTCTCCCTCTATTAGTTCCCATGAGACCTGATTGTTTAAAGGACCCTGGCACCTCCCCCCCTCTCTCTTTCTCTCTCTCTCTCTCACTTCCTCTCACCATGTAATCTGCTTGTATCCACCAGCTGTCTGCCGCTTTCCACCATGAGTAGAAGCAGCCTGAGGCCCATGCCAGATGCAGCTGTCCCAGAATTGTAAGCCAAATAAACCTCTTTTCCTTATAAATTACCTGGTCTCAGGTATTTCTGTTATAGCAACACAAAACGGACTCATACAGGGAGTATGGAAAGGATAGCATTGTTTCAGTGTGTCTTTGTAAATCTGATGTCTCAGCCACAGAAGAGTTTTATTTTTCTACACCACTACCAGCAGGTAATCACTAATGACCCACATGCCCGATGCACTGCTTGAAAAGCTTCATATATACTATACAAGGCAGATGGTGTTAGGATTTTATAGATGAAGAAAAGAAGGTATAGAGAGGTTCTTGATGCTGCTCACCTAGAAAATGTCAAATCAGATGGCCTGATGCTGAAGTCTGCAATCTTGACCACCTTGTTCCAGAGATAAAGGTGAGAAGGCTCAAGTCTCTTATGTTGTTTTGGTTTGACTTGTAATGAAATAAAGAGAAGGCTCTACTAGGAACCATAGATGAAATGAGGGCCATAGAGAAGGACCAGGTGAAGCTATTGAACATATAATAAAATACATAAAAGTCACTCAGATGGACAAGTTTATTTAGAATCATTAATTTTTGTCATCAGAACTGTTCTTTTTTTTGAAACTTAAAAAAATAACAAAATAAAATATAACTGTTCTATTTAGTGTAGACATGGACTCACACAAGCACTGTATAGCCAGAAAATTTCAAATAAATATGTTTCAAATTTAATTCCAGTACAAATTGCAAGTCCCTTATGTGTTAATTTCAAAGGAAAAAAATCACAAAGCTTTTTTGAAAATGAAGGCATGAAGATGATTAGTTTCCAGCTTGAGAGAAGCTCTGTAGCATGAACCTAAAGAGGACTTCTTAGCTGAATTATCTCATGATAAACCTATTAAAGATTCATAGTTCTGTGAGTTTTAATTGGGTGTGATGGATCCCCCTTAGAGTATTTGTGAATAGTAAAGTAGACTAAGTGGTTCTCCCCGCTCTGATTAAAAATTGCCCAATCTTATTGAACTTGATTACACATGACAACATAAAACATTGCTTTCTGGAAACCATCTTGGTAATGACAAATGTCAGACTTGTAGGAAAGAAATTTTGAGAGATCTCTTTTCTGCAAAAAACTTGGGCAGTTCAAATGATTTTCTTAAATGCCCCTTAATTTTTATTTTACTTTGCTTAAAATAATATACAGTGTCAGATTTCTTCTGGCCATTTCTTTCCACGTCCATCTACTTTAGAGAGAATTGTGTAATAAAACTACATGCACCCATCACCTAGCTTCAACAATTATGAGCTCATGGTTAATCTTATCTCAGTATATTTCTATCAATCCCTCTCATTGTAGACTGTTTTAAAGAAAATTAAAAATACACCATTTTACCTATAAACATGTCAGCTTATATACATAAAAGATAGGGAGTCATGAAAGTCATGCAATGGTACTTCAAAAAGTTCTTTGAAAAATAGAATTAAAAAATAATACGAATCTTTCCTTGCACTTTTTGAATACCCCTTATATACTCCTATGGCAAAAATAAACCTAAAATAATTTAACAATCATTTCTTAATGTCATCAAATATTTGCCAATATTAGTTTTACTCCAATTTTCTTATAAAGTTATTTTAATACTTTGTTTGAACTAAACAGAATATTTTTTCCATAGTTTCCTGCAGTTTAGACATTGCCATTGCATCTTGTTGATACTGCTTAGTGGTAACTATGTCCCTTGTGTTTTCTCTACATTGATAAGTTACATCTAGAGGAAAGGCCATTCACGTCTGATTTTGGAGGGGGAAGACTATGTCACAGGTAGTACTGTTTTCTTCCATGAAAAATTACCTATGTGTTTTTACATTAAAATATATCTAATGGGTGTTTCTTTTCTTTCTTTTTTTTTTTAAAGATGGCTGGTAAGGAGATCTTAACCCTTGACTTGGTGTTGTCAGCACCATGCTCTCTCAAGTAAGCCACAGCCGGCCTCTAATGTGTGTTTCTCTTTGAAATGTTAGGGGACATTGATTATCATTGCCCAGATGAATGATTTTATTTTAGGTTGCAAAATAGTGGTATTCTAATCCTGTCATTTCTTCCTTATTTATTAGCTGCAATACTGCAGCAAAGAGAAATTTTCATGCCTTAATCAATGGTTTGGTTACCATATGGCAGAGTTTATATACCAAATAAAACAAAAATACTTATTTCTTTCTTTTTATTAGCCAACTTTCAAAATAATATTTGTTCCCTATCAGATTACAAAAAGAAACAGTGGGTTCTTTGTTTTTATATTTAGTACCATATTAACATAGGGGTTTAAACTTGTTAATAGTTATTATTCTTACTGACGTTCAAATTGTTGAATGTTTAATAGTGGACATTATTCCGGTTGACTCCTCAGCTTTTTGGAAGAGATTACAATAGTCTATCAAAAATTCCTTGCTTTCTGGTATGACAATATGTTCCAGGCTGATTTTGATGTTTTCTACTCTAGATTTGAAGTAGCCATTTCTTCAAGTAGTCCTGATTCTTTTAAATAGGAAATGGCATTTAAAATCCACAATCTGGGTGTTAAGGTGTTCAACTACTTTCAAAGCACATTAAAGGAGATAGAAGAGACATTTTCTCCAGCTTTATCCAAATAAATGTAGTTTCAGATCATTCAGACTTTTGTTACCTTTAATGAAACTGTGCTAGCATTTAACTGGTTAATTTCTGCTTTTGTTAAACTAATTAAAATAATATTCACATCATTTCTTATGCAATATAAATTAGTTATTTGTTTAATTTATAAGAAACAAATTAATAACTTTTTTTGATTCAAAGCTATGTCAAACTAAAATTAACAATTGACTTTTCTTTTTGTAGAGCTTGAGAATGTAGGAGGAAAGGTTTTGTTTCATTTCACTCAAAGTAGTTTAGCAGTTCTAAGAATTAACCCTAATAATTTCATATATTTGGGAAGTTATTTTCTAGAATTTTGGGAACTAGAGACTGGTAATTCTTTCCTGATTTGAAACATTCCTTCTATCTTTTTCATATAGCACCTTAAAACCATGCAAACCTACTGTTAAATCAAAAAAGGTGATATGTAATAATCATCATAGGACTGACAAAAGTCAACATGGAAAGTTTTTCTATTGCAACTGTATTTCTGAGGGTTTTTTTTCCTATTTTTCTATTTTATTTCCTTTTTCCCATTATTTTTTCTTTAGCCTCCCTTCTATGCTATAGCTTAAAAATAATTCTTATAAGCCTACATTCTATTCCGTAATTTGGGAGACATCCACTTCTGGCTACTACGGATTAGTTTGATTCAGAATAGTACCCATCTACCAAGAATAAATATGACCTCTAGATTTAAAAATTTCCTGTTTAGAAGCATCAGAGAGCAGGCAAAGGCAGCCAACTTTGAAGGGCCACGATCTTAGAGAGAAAGAAATTGTTTTGCAGGGAGCCTGGTCTTCTCTGTATTTGTGCATATTGTTGGAGACCGGGAGACAGTCTTTGAAATGGTGGCTTAGGGTCTGGACATTTCACAGGACTGGAGGAGACAAAAGAGTGGCATTCTTTATTGGTTTTACCCTCTAACAATTTGCTGATTCCTAAGATTTATGGAGTAACAAGTAAATAAACAAAGCAAAAAGTGGCTGCTAAGGACATGGGGAGACAAAATTGTAACTCAAAGACCACCAAAGAGGAGAAGCTATAGGCAACAGCACTGGCATTGAATTAAGACCCTTCATGGGCTATACTCTAATAGTAAGGACAAAATCAAGAAGCTAGATCTCACATAGAATAAAGTCAACCTTGAACAATCTCAACTCCTAATTGAATCAAGGCAATCTGCTCTAACAGCCTGCCCAAAGGAAAGCAAATCTTCTCTGACTAGATAAAATCCAGAACTTCTATAATTTTTCATACATTCAATGAAAAATGGTCACAGACAGAAATAATCACAATGACCAAAAACCAAGAGAAAAAAGATCAATTAAATCAGACCCCCATGATCTAGATATTAGCATAATCAGACACCAATTTTAAAATAACAGTGATTATTAAGAAAATAAATGACACCATAAAGAATTTTATTAGCAAACTAGTATTTATAAAAATAATCAAACCAAAATTCTAGGTTAAAAAGCTAATCATAAATTTGATAGATGGTTTTAACAGTAAAATTATAAAAAAAAGCAGAAGAGATGAACAAATTGGAATATAGGTTAATAGATGACATGTAGATTGAAGAACAGAAAAAATCATTTGAAACATTCAAAAAAGAATATGATACATATGAGTCTACAGCACTATAACTGCTGTCTATAAGAATAGGACCAAGAATCTCCCAACCAAAGAAAGCCCCTGAGCCAATGATGCCAAAAACTCTATAAACTGAAGCAGAGTAAACACAAAGAAATCCACATCTAACCATATCATAGGAAAAGACACATTATTTTTTTAAAATGCCAGAAATAAGAGTGACAGCTGCCTTTTCAGCAGAGATGAATGCACAGCAGGAGACAAATGAGTGACATAATTAAAGTGCTGAAACAAAACACCTGCTTTCATGTGAAAATATCCTTCAAATAATTAAGGTAAAATTAAGACCTTCCTATAAAAGGAAAAATGGAGAGAATGTGTCAACTAAAAATATACATTAAAAGAAAAGCTATGAAGAGTTCTTTAGGCAGAAGAAAGTGATTCCATAGGTATGGAGGGAAATGATAGAAGTGAAGAACATAAAAGGATAAATGTAGTAAATATATGCATAAATCTAAATTAATACAGATCACATAAAACAATAATAATACTGTTTTTTACCTTTAAAATATATGAAGAATTAAAATACATATAAACGAGAGCCAGAAAGGTGGGGAGGGGAAGACGGAATAAATGGTTCGGGATATTAACACATCCGTTCTAACAGAACAGGATGACAACAGCAAAGGCAATAGGCATATAGAAGATTTGAACAACGCAATTAACAAATTGGATCTAACTGACAAATATAGAACACTGTAACAATTGCACAATGTACCTTTTTTTCAAGAGTACATGGAACACTTATTAAAAGTGACTGTATTATGTGTCATAAAGAAAATCTCAACAAATTTCACAGGACTGAAGTCATATCTGGTTTAGTATCTGAACATAAAAGAATTAAGCTAGATATCATTAACAAGACAATGAGAACATTCTCACGTGTTTGTAAGTGAAGGAAGACACAAAATAACATATGAGTCAAATGAGAAATGGCAATAGAAATAGTTTGGAGTTCTCAGGAGATCAAGATTTAAAAGAGCTTAAAGGAATGTCACAAGTGTATCTCGATGACAGTGTCTATATGACACAAACAAGCAATAAAAATTTTTCATACTAACCAGTCACACTGCTGTCATGTAAACAGAAGAGTCAATTGATGGTGTATTTCACATTTCAGCTGCTTTATTTAACACTGTATACAATTTGGGTTAGATTAATAGAGGCAGGTACTGCAGATGGAAGGTGATCTCAATGTCCTGGAGCTACACAGTCTTTGAATCCTACAGAAAAGTAGTCACTGCTTTAGTCAAATGATTTCATATACATGCCTTGAAGGACATATTTCTCATGTAATGCTTACCATGAACTGAGAGTGAAAACAATCAGTATGGTGAATGCTACTTTAAGAGAAAAATGTTTTCTTCACACAGCAGATGCGGGAACATAAGGCCAGCAGTGGGTATCAATGCTAAACTGTCACTGAATTACACAAAAACAACAGGCTCTAACAAAATAACTAGTGTTTTCAAACTTGCTATACTAGGAATGAGTCCTTTGCCAGTCTCCTTTCAAAAAACATGATGTCCATCTACACTAATTTGCTTTGAATTAAATTTGTCTTAAGTGATTTCAGGATCAAGCAAAAAATCTAATGTTTGTGGGACCAAAAACATGTACTAAGACTGTAATGTCAGTGTTTTCTTTTCCTTTTTCTTTTTTTTCTTTTTAGGAAAGAGTCAATCCATTATTTTTACATTCATGCATCTTCAGGGACATTGAGTTATTATGCTCTGTTGCTTCTCTAACCTGATAGCTCTGTTTTGCATTTATATCACATCATTCACATGAGGAAAGGTGATTCATTTGTTTAAAAATATTAATTAACATTTACAGAGTAGTGAGATTATTCACTTAGAATCTCAAACACAAAATGGCCTATAACCTACAAATTATCCTACAAGGTAAGTATAGAATTTTTAAATATTATTTTCTGAGTTCTTTTCAGTTCACGTAAGAGTAGTAACTTACTCCAGTAATAGTATCAAGTTAGAGTGCTGAAACTCCTCAGAGTTGAAATTGTCCTTGAAAACCATTTGTGCTTACAACCCTCTAAAGTAATTTTAAGCACACTTATATTTGAGAGCCATGAAATAATCTAAAGAAAAAAACAAAGAAATGCCTGTATGAAGATGACTCAGTGCTTACTTCTTTGCATCTTAAAAGTAAAAACAAAACAAAACAAAATAAATAAGCTCAAAAAAAAAAAGAAAAAGAAAAAGGAAAAAGAGTAAATGCAAACCAAAACAAAAATTTTCAAATCCCTAGAGTTAAAGGAGGGATGCTTGTAGAATTTTATTTTGACATAGCCTTGATACTTGTTAATAAATGTGTTTTTTTTAAACTATCTTATGATGTGACTCCTCAGTATCTTCTATTAAATTGTTGCTGTACACTTAGTGTGAATGGATAAGATATAGCTTTGTAAAAGTTTTAACTGAAAGAGCAATTAAAAAAATTCCGTATAGTTTTAAAATCTCAATACATTTAATTTCTAAATGCTTTTCTTATAACAGATACTTATTAACTTGCAGTGACTAGCATAATCATTTTCACCAGTCTTTTTCTTTTTTATGAGTGTGATTTCAATGGTTTGGCAAAGTTATCACAATTGTGAGCTTTGGCCCTCATATGACCTGTTATAAATGTCCTTCCTGCTTTCAGTTTCTCTTGTAATTTATTCCCCACGTTCTGAACAAACACAATTTTCCCTTTGGTATCATTTTGATTTATCCTAGTCCAAAATCTATTCTGCCTTCTTATATTTTGCCTACCAAATTATACCCAAATTCTTTCCTTTATCTTCTTACCTCTCTGCAGTTTTTAATTTTCCTCCTTCCATATTGAATACCTACTCATGCCTTACAGGGTTACCAGCCATTCTCCTATGCCTTGAATTTTCTGATTCAGTTGCGTGGGTTTTGTCCTTTTCCCAATCTACAATATAAGTTTTCCTCTCAATTTCTGCTTGTTATAACGTTCAGCATTTCAGGTAAAGTACCTTCTTCATGACAATTTACTCCAAAACAGTTTTGTCTCTTCAGATCATTTTATGGTGAAAAAGGAGAAGAGGAGGAGGAGGAGAAAAAAATGTATTGTTCTTAGGCACACTGATTACTTAGGCACATAAATATTACTTCTCTCTCCTGTTCTCCCTTATTCCTTCACTTCTTTATTCCAGCATTTCCCCTGTCACTTATTAGGGTCCTACTATTTGCCATACAATTTATTATGCATTTCATACACAATTTTTTTAATGCTCTCAACAATCTTGTGCAATATTATTAGCTTCCTTTGACAAATGCTCAAAGTGACAGAGATGAGAATCAAATGAAAATGACTACCACAATAACATTAACTACCCTTTATGGTACATCTCCTATATTTTACTCTGTTTCACTAAAGAAACTAATGGTTTCCCCATGTTGTGTCATTTTATCTCCAAGTGACAACTCAATTAGATAGTTATTATTACAGGCAAAGTGTCCCTTAGTTTGCTTAAAATATCTATTGTGATTGCTTTCTTCACTTTATGATGGCTAAATTTTAATGTGACCTTTCTGAAAACAGCTTTATGTTTCCTGAGAGTCAGCTGGGTGATTAATGCACAGCCCACTACTAGTGGAAGACCATTTGTTTTAGAGATTAATGTTTCCCAATGTCTCACCAGCTGGGAATTCCAGGTGAAAAAAGGAATAGATATCTTGATAGGACAACACAAAACCAAAATGAAGGCTTTTTCTTTTTCCCCTCCATTGCTCAATCCCCAAATCATCCCCTCCAGCCACATTCCACAGAGGATCTGCAGTTGTGAGCTACCGTACTTAAACTGGTAGCATCATTTCCATAATCACTCTGCCATGCTGAAACATTACCCTCTGTGCAGTTGTTATTCCCTTGTTTCTGGCAGTTCCAGAATTGCCAATAATCATGACTACACACACAGGAACTAGCTCTGCCAGCAGCACTTGCAGCTGTGGCATATTCAGATCTCACCATTTAACTGCAGGGCACATAGTTCAGTGTGTATGAGAAATAACAAGAGCTAATTGTTTATGTAATCATCACTTTGGACTTCTACATAATATTGTTTTTATCAAAATGTTTCCCAACTTTAATGAAAATTTGAATTCTTATAATAAGATAAGTGTCTCAAGTTTCCTACAATAAAATCAGCTGTGACTTCAGAATCTAAAATTTCAGACCTTTCCTTAATCTTTCATGAATGAGATCTGCTCCAAACCCTAACTAGATTTCTGGAAATTTCAGTGGAGGTGCCTTAAAAGAATTTAAGACTTATCAAAATTAATTAGATGCCTTTGTTGTATTTGCATGTATTTTTTCAGAGGGGAGATGAGGGTATATTTTAACAAGGATTTTGCTATAATGACAAGTTTATTTTGAGAAACTGTTTAGAATGAGAAATACTGGGTACATGAAAGAATACCAGTAGTATTATTAACGTAAGACTATATCAACATATAAGTTCAAATATACTCTCTTTTAATTCATTTTTGCCAGCATAATTTTTTTTTTCATTATAATACACGTGGGGTGCAATGTAGATTTTCTTTTTTTTTTTTTTCGTTAAATTTTTATTTTGTCAATATACAATGTATATGATTATTATGGCCCATCTCTGACACCTCCCTCCCTCCTCCCTTCTCCCCTCCCCCCCAAGAATGTCCTTTCCATTTGCTTGTTGTAACAACTTCAAAAAACTATAGTTGTTATATCTTCTTCCCCCCACACCTCGGTTTTTTTTTGTGTCTGTATGTGGGTGAATTAATTTGTTTATTTTTTTAGCTCCTACCAATGAGTGAGAACATGTG
>NW_007726746.1:27565-58298 GCF_000696425.1 Galeopterus variegatus
GATATCTATAGAACATTCCATCCAACTACCTCAGAATATTCATTCTTCTCATCAGCACGTGGATCATTCTCCAGGATAGATCACATATTAGGACACAAATCAAGTCTCACCAAATTCAAAAAAATTGGAATTATCCCGTGTATTTTCTCAGACCATAATGGATTAAAACTAGAAATCAATAATAAACAAAATTCTGGAAAGTATACAAACACATGGAAATTAAACAGCATTCTACTTAATGATACATGGGTCCAAGAAGAAATCAAGCAGGAAATAAAAAAATTTATTGAAACTAATGAAAATAATGATACATCATACCAAAACTTGTGGGATACAGCAAAGGCAGTACTTAGGGGGAAATTTATTGCATTAAATGCCTACCTCAGAAAAATGGAAAGTTGGCAAGTGAACAATCTAATAATGCGCCTTAAAGAACTAGAAAAACAAGAACAATCCAATCCTAACGTTAGCAGAAGGAAAGAAATCATCAAGATCAGAGCAGAACTTAATGAAATTGAATCCCAAAAAACAATACAAAAGATCAACGAATCAAAAAGTTGGTTTTTTGAAAAGATAAATAAAATCGACAAACCACTTTCATGGCTAACAAAAAAAAGAAGAGAGAAGATTCAAATAACAAAAATTAGAAATGAAAAAGGTGATATTACAACCGACCCAAATGAAATGCAAGGAATCATCCGAGACTACTATAAACAGCTATATGCCAACAAGTTCGAAAACCTGGAGGAAATGGATAAATTTCTGGACTCACACAAGCTTCCAAAATTAAACCAAGAAGATATAGAAAACTTGAATAGGCCAATAACAATAAAGGAGATTGAAGCTGTAATCAGAAAGCTCCCAACAAAGAAAAGCCCTGGACCAGATGGATTCACAGCAGAATTTTACCAAACATTCAAAGAGGAATTGACACCAGTTCTCTACACACTATTCCAAAAGATTGAAACAGACGCAAGCCTCCCAAACTCATTCTATGAAGCAAACATCATCCTGATACCAAAACCAGGTAAAGATATAACCAAGAAAGAAAACTACAGGCCGATATCCTTGATGAATATAGATGCAAAAATCCTCAATAAAATATTAGCGAACAGAATACAACAACACATATGTAAAATTATTCACCACGATCAAGTGGGATTCATCCCAGGGCTGCAAGGGTGGTTCAACATACGCAAATCAATATATGTGATACACCATATTAATAAAATCAAACACAAGGACCATATGATCATCTCCATTGATGCTGAAAAAGCATTTGATAAAATTCAACAATGTAGATTTTCAATTATTGTGTAGAATGTGTGGTGGTTGGATCGGTATAGTTAGCTTATTCATCATTACAATACACAGTCATTCTTTGTGTCCATTGACCAATTCCTCATTAGCCCCCCTCCCCCACCCTCTCCCCTACCCCTTTCCACTCTAGTTTTCCAAAAGTGTGCATTTTTTGCCTGTATAAATATTATAGAAGAAAAGGTATGGGAGTGTGAGATTTGGAATTTTTCGCTAATTAAAAAAATGGAAGAGAGAAGCTATGGGAATATTTAGAAAGCAATGATCAAAAAAGTGTGTCAAAATTAACTAATAAGTTTTCCTTTTTTGATGTTTCAACTTCTCTGACAACTTTTCTCTCCTTGATTGATTGATTGATTGATTTTTTTCATGAAACGACAAGATCCAGTGGTTCTCTATTCAGGGAAGGTGGTGGAAACAAGAGATGCACCTACCATCATGTTACAGTTGTGCCTGATATGACTCACAGAGAGAAAGTCTGTTGCCCTCCTGACAAGAAGAAAGAAGGACACAACAGCATCTGGCTGCCCTTCTACCTCCTACTGCCATTGTGTTCTCTTCTGCTGTTGGTTTGAGCCATTCTGTTTGTCATGGTGAGTAACTGGAGCCCTTTATTCTCAACGGAAAAAATAAAGGCAGGGGCATTAGAGCTTGTTCATGTTTGATACATACCTAAAGGGTCTGAGTTGGGGTTTTTTAAGGGGCCACTTATTTTAAGGGAAAAAAGAACTTACTCTCATTTCCACCCATAAAACTAGAAAGTTAGTCCTTCATGAGATGCATATCATCCCATGTGGCCACCTCCATCCTGTAGATGTTTATCAGGTGGTCCCCCAAGCTCTGAACCTCAGCTTTTTCAAACCTGAGCTTGTCTCACAACGACCAACCTGTTTCTCCTCTATTCCTTGTTGCTGGCATCAGTATCACCTCATCCCATTTATAAACCCTAAAGATAGCTTTGACTCCCTTCCCTCTCTCCTTCTACTTCTGGTCAGTCACCGATCTGATAGATATCTTGAACCCATTTCCACTGCCACAGTCTTAGCCCAGGTACTCACCATCTCCCACTCACTATCCTAAATGGTCTATTTGTAATCTTTCTCCATATCTTCCTGGTGGTTCTCCAAGTACAGTGCCCCCACCAGCTGGGAACTTTTTAGAAATGCAAGTTATTGGGCCACATACTAGACCTACTGAATCAAAAACTCTAGGGGATAAGGACCAGTCATCTGTGTTTCAACAAGAAGCCAGATAATTATGGTGCATGTTGAAGTTTGAGAAACACTGGTGCTATGAGTTGAATGTATTCCCCAAAGGTTCATGTATTGAAAACTTAATCTCCATTGAAACAGTGCTAAGTGGGTGGGAAATCCTATTATGGTAATTGAAAGGTAGGACCATTAAGGGGTGATTACATATGAATGGATTAATCCATTGTTGATTTAATAGGTGGCCATGGGCATGGTTATGATGGCTGTACAAGGAGAGAGAGTGAACACGTTAGCTCTGTTGCTCAGCCCATTTGCTATGTGATACCCTGTACTGCAGTAGAAGAAAGCCCTCATCAGATGTGTTCCCTGGATTTTGGACTTCCCAGCCTCTAAAACTGTAAGAAATAAATTCTATTTTTCTACAAATTACCCAGTCTCATGTATGTTGTGGTAAGCAACAGAAATAGACTAGTACAACTGGTATAGAACTAACTTTGAAAAGCATATTAAATCTTATAAATTACTTGGGGCAAAAATATTTAATAAGATGCACAGACTCCTGATCATACCAGATGCCATCTCTTCTCTACCATCTTCTTTTACTCTCTCCACAGCCCTTGCATTTTAACCACATACATTTCCTTATCTTCATTTTACAAAAAACTTGAGATTTAGGGAGAATAAGTAAATTGCCCAAGTTTAAGAAACTAGCAAATGGCATCTAGTCCTCTTTCACTAAGCAATAGTAATCAATTATTTGTTGGTTGGTTTGCTGGTTTGATTGTTTGTTTACCTGTTTGTTTGTTTGGCACAGGGAGTAAATGAATGAATGGAGGAGTGAACATAACAATTACTGGTCCAATTATCAAAATTCAGAAGAAATAATGCATGAGCATTCTACAAAAGTTTTTGAAAATAATATCTTTAAAATAAATAAGGGAAAATATAGACCAGATCACAATAAATTGGTTAAATACACGCTGGTATACGGATATATACAGAAGTGTTCATCAACACCAATATGCAGGGAAATCTCTGGAGATCTGACTCTGATCCCTTTTTCCAGCCCCGCACTGTTGCATATTTTCATGAGGGATTTGGATAAGGACATTGGCAGTAAATTGAACACATGCGCGGGTGATAAAAAGCTACAAGAGATATCCAATATGCTGGATAAAATAATTTACATTCAAAAAGTCCAAAAAGATTTTTAAAAAGAACAAGACTCAATGATTCTAATAATAAGTAATTTGATGAGTATATGTGCATTCAAGAAAAGCATATGTATAAGTTTAGGATGGTTAAGAGTTGGGCTTTGGAATCGCGCATATCTAGATTTGAGCCCTGTATTCTACTTAACTTCTTACATGAATGATTATTCGCATTTTACCTAATTTCCCTGAGCTCAAGTCCATCTTTTGTATAATAGAGAAATTGCTATAATACCTCTTAGAATTAGTGTTAACTATCAATAAATATGAAATTCTCAGCATAGAGGCTAGAATATAGTAAGAATGAAATTGGTGTTATCTATCAACTGTTTTCATGTATCACACCAACTTTGCTACCTGGAGGGAACAAACATATCACCTAAGCTTCATAAAACCATTTATAGATCTGACTACTACATTACAGAACTGACATTCGCAAACTGAATCTCATCCAGAGGTATTAAAAAAAAAAAGAAGAAGAATGGAAAACAAAAAATAAATAAATAAAAATAAAAAAAATAAGTCACAAGGAGATATTTAACCAAAAAGAGCAATTCCTGAAAGATATGATTGTGTACTTAGGAACTTCTAAGAAACACTTTAAAGAAAAGAGACTACTATATAGAATTTGTAATAATAAATAGAAGTTACAAGGAGATAAATTTTTACTCAATACAAGGAAAAATGTGTTGCAGTTAGGCCTGCTTAGGAGAATTCCAGAAGTGGTATAAGTTTCATATGACTAGTAATATTAAAATAGGGGTTGGAGGTCACTTGCTAGGGTTATTAGCGAGATGATAGAAACACTAAATCAGCAGCTGGAAGAGAGGAAAAGTTTTAACTGAAGGGTTTGACTTTAGTGACTAATTTAACTGTAATTTGCATTGTTCATTACTTTTATCTTAGTAACGTCAAAGGAATGAAAACATTACCTTTTGTCTCCTTCATTATTAATCTTTGAATGAATTGTTAAAATATTATTATAAATCCTCTCTCTTTATATTAAACTTATTTTTATGATTCTCTATTAGCAATACTGAGATCCATTTAATTGGAGGCATCCAGTCTACTTGGGTGATGAATGAATCTGTCTCTTTTATTTCTCCCTTTCTGTATTCCAAAGCAAGAAGAGGATAATATAATTTTCAAAGAGAGGTAAATTCTATACATTATTGTCCATAGCAAATAGGCTGCTGAGACAACAGGTATAAGCCAGAACATTTTGGGCAAACTGGAATGTATGATCATTCTAAATATAACCAACTAGAATCATTAATGTTTAGGGCTTTAAAAAAAAAAATCTAATTATTCAGACTGCTCTGTTGGGAAAGAGTTTGAGAGAAGCACAGATATGACAAACCTCTCCAAGAACTGGCTATAATGGACTCTATTCTGTAATCTTTCAGGTGTGATTTGTTCTCTAAATGCATCAATGTCATTCTTTTGGCATTTTCTTTTGTTCATTGTTGATGGGTCACCATATCAATGCAAAAACAAAAGATAGCCCTTTAAGTAATTAATGTCTCAGTGTAAATAGAAACATGTCAAAATGTCAAGTAAGAATAAAACAAATTTCTTTCATTTTTTTCCACTTTCCATATTTTCATTTTTGACTTATTCCTTTTTTTTTAAGTGACTTAGCTGACTTAATATTTTATTTCTTCCTTTAGCTCTTGAAGAAGAAAAAAAAAAGTCAGGAGGGAGAAACTTCTTGTCTTTATAATATGTTTTCAATATGACTTGGTAAATTATGCACCTTTCTTTGAGATGGTTTTAAGATGACTGAAGCTTTGGAGAATCTTCATTATCTGAATACATTTGGGCTGATGGGAGACTAGATATATAATTTGCTCAGGTGACGGATTGCTAATGCCAAATAATGCGGAAAATTTCAGTACTGTGACTCATTCTGAATGTGCAGAACTGGGCCAAAAGCCAAGGTGGCTCAATGAATTTGGGGGTTGGTTTGTTGCTGCTGAAGACATGAGATCAAGTCTTGATGCCCAGAGGAGAAAAAATTCAGCTAACAGTTGGCCTTTTAGACATTCAGGGGCAGATTCTAAAAGAATGTAGAGAAGGCATGAGCTTCAATAAAAGAAAAGAGTAAGCTGTTTGGAAGCTTAAGTTTGGAGGGAAAAAAGGTATGAGAAAAAGTTAGCAAATTTATGATTTCCCTTTATCCAGCCATGTAAATTAGTAATCATAGTCCAATTAAAAACATGCTAATAATAGAAGAAGTTATTATATGCTTATGAGTTATGGATCATCCTTTACTAAAAATGGATCTAGGGAACTAAAAGGCAAATGGACAATTCTTCCATCCACAGTTTTTATTTATTTTTTTAAATTTTCTAGTATTAAGTTTATAAGTAATCTGTACTTAAAAATCAGAAATAGCTTGACAAATTGTCTATGCAATTAGAGGATCGTTTATGATTCAACAGAATAAAATATTTTCCAATGATTTGTCTATAAAAAGAATGGATTAGGTTGAGTCATATGAAATTGCCTATATTCAACCATTTTTACTTTCAAAGATGGCAATTTCATATGGTTAAACCCAATGGATTCGTTCATACTAGAATAACAGGAAACCTATATTGAGCACTGTGCTAGTCACATTAAATATATTCCCTCATTTAATCTTTACTGCAATACTGTATGGAAATTTAGATTTGGAGAATTCAAGTAACTTCCCCAAGTCACATAGCTAAGGAGTGGCATAACTTGCATCAAACAAAGACCTTTTTTGTTTACTTTTTTGAAGGTTATTCACTGCGCTGGGGTGACAGCCAAGGAAGAAAGTGAGGGCTTAAATTTCACCTGTGCTCTACCCAACTAACTGAGACCTGGGGTGGCAGATTTTATTTTCCAAACAAGGTTGAACCAATATATAACCCATCCCTCATGCATTTCTTACAGTGTGATATTGACACTCCTCCATTGAAACATGGACTCTGTTTTTCTTTCCCTTCAAGCTGGGCAGAGCTTTATAATTGCCTTTAACAATAAAATGAAGCAGAAACAAAACTGCTGACTTATGAAGCTAGGTCATCACGGGAAGTATGACTTCATCCAAGTGCTTCCTCTCTTGAAACAAGTATATTGGGGGCCCACAGCCAATGTGTGTTTTATGAATAAAATGAAGCAGAAACAAAACTGCTGACTTCTGAAGCTAGGTCATCACGGGAAGTATGACTTGATCCAAGTGCTTCCTCTCTTGAAACAAGTATATTGGGGGCCCACAGCCAATGTGTGTTTTATTATTGCATTTATTTTTGTTTACCAAGGCAGATTGCAATTTACTTGTTATATACATCTTTTGTTTGCGGGGGAGGGAGAGGTGGGAGTGCTGCTGGTGGGAATCAATCTAGACATGGCAAAAAATTATCTTTTTGAGAGATGTTTACATGTAAAAAAAATTCCCAGCTTGAAATTAGATGGAATACTAAGTATTCCTCAGGTAAATAAAAAAATGAAGCTCAGGTTTAGTGGTTAAAGTTCTTTTCATCACTAGAAAAGACCTATGTTTGTATAAAATATTGATATAACCGTCATACTGCTTCCTTAAGTGTTAACATTGATAAAAGACATGATGAACTTGAAAATGTGTCTTCGGCAAATACAGTCAATATTCCCCAAAGGGTCCTACATAAATTAAACATGTAGGAAAGCACAACACGAGGTAAAATGTGCAGGGATTTCATCAGTTATCCACCGCCTTGACTTATTTTAAGCTCTAGGTACAGTGACCAATGAATATTTTCATGGCTGTTATAGATCCATGAGAGTGTTTAAGATCCAAAGTTATATTCTGTTCCACAAAAACAGACTCTTAACCCCTATTCCTTTATCAAGTTAAGCTGAACACTTTTATAACGCATCGTGTCATTATGATAGAACAGTAGCTACTTTTTATTTAAAGAACGATCTGTACATTTTTCATGTCTTTTGCTCTTTTAAATTTAAAATTATTTAAACATACTTTCTCCTCTCTTTTATTGGCCAACATTAAACCACATTGCTAATCTAATTTTCACTTGAGATGATCCAGAGCTATCCAAACCCATTCTCTGTTTAGATGACATGCAAATCAGATTAATGCGCTTATGTTACAGACTTAGAGATAAGATTGTTGCTTCTGGGGCTTTAGCAGTAAAAATGCCTCTAATGTTTACTATTTTTTGTTCCTGGCTTGGCAGTATATCTCCACAGGAATGTCTTTGGCAGATGAGTGTTCTGAGGCGAAGATTTACTCAGGGAAGCAGGGAAATTCAGCAAAACCATTTTAGGAAATCAGAGAAAAATTTGAGGGCAAGCCTTCAATTATAACATAAGGGACTTAAATTAGACATTCAGGCATACTTGAAAGAGACCTACAAGAAATTTCAAATCTTGGTTTTCTTTGCTGCTGTTGTTTAAAAAAAAAAAAAAAAATCAGTAGATGTACCTGTCCAACAATTGAAATATGATTTTGCTTTACAGCAGGGATGTGCACAAATGACCCTTCTGAATTTATGAGTCCAGTTGCTACATTGTTTCCAATCCTGCTTGTCTTTATAGCCAAGGCACCCAAAATGGGTATTTCTCATAATTATAGGCCAGTTCAAATACTTATGTTCAGACAAGAAAAAGAGGAGCAGCACTTTGTCATGCATGTAAATTCCCAGACTAGTTCGCTAATGGCCTCACTCCATTGTGTGAATAAATTAGGGGATGTAAATCTCCCTCTCCTCAGTAAGTCGCAGTTTCTAAGTGCAACTCCCTGGGTATGATGCTTCTTTAAAGTTGATTTTTAAAATATTATATGTAAGCAAACTGCTCTAGCCAGGACGTCTAGTGCTTGACCAGAGAAATGTCACCCATCCCTGAACAGGAGAGAGAACTGGCTTGGCCTTGTTGGCAGGCACTTTGTCTGTCCTAATGATGTACCATCCTAAAGCATTTTTCAAAAGTGGTTTTGGATGGCACCCCAATGAACTCACACCCTCAGACTGAGGTTAAAATTTTAAAAATAAGTAAATAAAGAAGTAGAAGTAATAATAGTAGGGATCCATAGCAGTTCTTAAGTAATGTGCTGTGTACCGTGTTAGCCACTATGTATTCATCGTCTTCAATTATGTCACCAGTCCTGGAGGTTAGAGAGAGATTATTATTTTCATCTCAGAGATGAGGAAGAGGAGTTAAGAAAATTCCTCAGCGGTAAAATAGAATTACATCTAGAATCTGATTCGAAGGACCTTGTGTTTTAAGTCATGTAAGACTGCTACGACTCTCTCATTATAACTAGTAATCAAGACCCTCTGGATATTGTTTGTGTTCAGTGTGTTTTACTTGCTTCACTGAACAGATTACACAGTTTAATACAATTGTTATGATAGATTTGTTTTGACTCATCACAACAGCCTGAAAAAATGGACATCTGCTTGCTACTGTATTTCATAATCGCTTTTAAAATACGACTTTGACATTAAAGAAAATGATAATCCAAGCCTCTCAAACTCTGTAAAGACAGAAAAAATGTATGTGAAGAATAAACACGAGACTTTATATTCTAGGTCAGTTTTCGTATCAAAGCCAGAAACAAAACAGGTTATTTCTCTATTGCCTAAAATATGCCTGTGTTGGCATAAATATTCATTCTCAGTTCTTCCCTACTGAAATCCTCAATGAACACAGTGATGCCAGTTACATTCCCTGCAACAGAGCATATGAGACCTAATCTGTACTTAAGACCATTTGTTCAAATGACAGCTAAACACATTTTAAGGTCCTGCAACTTAATTCATTAATGCCACAGCTTGGTGTAACCTTTAGTCAGGGTCGTATAATTCTCAGTGGTCCTTTTGCTTTAGATATAGTGGGAAGCTACTTTGTCTAGTAGGCAAATGCCCTTGATCCGGCGGCATATAAATCTTATGTGCCACTCTCTTAAGAACGTGCCTCTTTCTGCTTTCACTGAGAACTCTCATGGCATTAACGTAAAGCACCCTCATTCTCGCCAAAACCTGCTCTCTCAACCTGTCAGTTAAATACCTTCTGCTTTCCAGCATTGCTCTTTTCTTAA
Source organism: Galeopterus variegatus (assembly GCF_000696425.1). NCBI lineage: Eukaryota > Metazoa > Chordata > Mammalia > Dermoptera > Cynocephalidae > Galeopterus > Galeopterus variegatus. Next base: position 37,372 of record NW_007726746.1, read on the forward strand.
AAGAGAGAAAACCTGTTTTATCATATCACCATTTGACTTTATTATTTTATTTTCGCTTTCTTTGCTTTCCAGTATTTCAAATGGATGAACTTCCTTGGCTCTATCGATTTCTGCTTCTATTGATTTCTCTGTGGCAAGTATTTATTGCCTATTTACCCCTTAACCTCCTGCACTTTGCCTTCCAGCCTTTCCAGTGGAGGAAACTGCCTTTCTGAAAGTCACCTGAGACTTTTTAATGACTAAATCTAACAATATTTTCAAGTCCCCTCCCCTCATTTTTTTTTTTTAACTTCTCTAAGTCACCTTAATGGTTATGGCTTACACTTATTGAGCTTTCACTACAAGGCACTTGTAAGTTCTTCTTTTTGAAGCCTTGTAGAATACTAAAAGGTGACTATTCTGCTTACTATCCATTGGCAGATGAGAAACTATTTCTCAGGCAGATAGAATAAGTCATGCAGCTGCATTTGAAATACAGGAAGTTAACTCCATAGGTGCACTCTCTGCTTGCATTATTTTGTTCTGTATTAATTATTAACTTGACAGGCATCCTCTGCATTGCATTGTAAAATTTTTTCCTTTAGATACCTCATCTTCCCAACTACATCATAATTTCCTAGATTGCAATGACTTTATTTTTTAATCCCCCAAATTATGTGGTTCTCTGGTTTGTCTAGGTAATTAGTGTATATTTATTATATTGATAAAGCTGAAAGAAGGTGATATGTTCTTCACTCTTCCTGACATTTAATAGCCTGAGATAATCAATGCATTGTAAAACAATAAGTAAAATTAATTGACTCACTCCTCTTGAACAAAGGGCAAATTATATGATGAGACAAACACGAGTAGACTACAGAATATCCAGGCCTTTAGAATTGGGAGGAGTGGCACTTTTAGTGGTAAGAGGTCTGAATTTGCAATAGGACATGGATGTGAAATATTACCATTCCAGTAAAGAAATGTTTATCTTTCCTATTTATTGTTACCCCACAGAGAACTAAGAAACACCAGTTACTGTGATCAGTGGCCCCGATTGGGAAGGAGAGGGGAATGCTTGGCACTAAGGAAACGGACAAGAAACTGGCCATGAGAAAAAAGAGTCTGGTCACCATTCTGATCTAGCAGTAAAATAAAGGTATCGGATTCTAAGAACTTAAGGGACTAACCCTGCTTTCAAATTCTATAATTCTATTAAAAAAGAGAGAGAATAATTAAGATGAAAAAAAAGTGAGAGATTGGATAATTTCACCCAGGGGATCCTAGTCTTTAAGCATGGCACTCTCCAGGGCATTGGTAACTTTCACCTGTTGCCTGGTTGCTGAAAGTCCACTTTGAAGTGAGGGTCTCCATTTCTCCTTCTCTCCAATTGAAATGATTGGGAGAGGGAGTGTTGGCTAAAGATTTGAAGATGCCATACTCCCAAACTTACCTGTCACCTCTCCTCTGTTAAACTCCTCTTTCCCAAAATGTATGAATAGGCAGTTTTTGAGAAAGAAGATATGCAAATGTACCTTAACAGATTAGAAAGTTGCTCATGATCATTCAAAGTAAGAAAAAACAAAAATATACCCCCCAAAAAGCCAATTACAACTTCACTGAGGTACTATTTTTTATCCATTAGATCACAAAATTTCTGTTCGGTTGTCAACATATTTCACGTTGAGACTGTTGCTGTGAAAGGCTTGCTCATAATTTGACGGTAGGAATGCAAAATGGCATAGTCTCCAAGGGTGGGAATTTGGAAATATCTAGCAAAATTGTATATGCAGACACCATTTAACTCTTTCTAGGAATCCTACCCAAGGTTACGCTAGAAAAAATACAAAATGATGTATATACAAGTTTATTAACTGATGAATAATTAGCAATAACAAGACAGGAATAATACCAAATGTCCATGTAGAGGGGACTGGCTGAATACATGAAAATCGATGAGTTCATGATGCATTTGAAAAGAGACAGAGAGAGAGAGAGAGAGAGGGAAAGAGGGGGTAATCACATGCTACAAACAATCTTCCACAACACAAATTCATTGGTCCACAATTATATACAGCTAAGGCAATTTTTTTTCTAAAAAAATTGGTAATTAAAAGGAAGCATACATTTTTCCTAGCTGCTCTGTGTGAATTTTTAAACTAAATAACCCTAGATGATGAAGGAAAACCTTCTCTCAAGAATTCTAACTAACAATTATACAAGAAATGATAGGAGAAAAATCACAGTTTTTCAACAACTACTGAAATATCAGTGCTTTAACTAAATGAAATATTAGTGCTAAAAGATTGATGAGAACTTGCCAGTAAAAGAATCAGGCAATAGCCAACTGAACCAAGGATCAAACTTTGCATCACTAAAAGTGAGACAAGCAGGCATTTGTGCTTCCTGAGGACCAAGTTGCTTTCAAGTACACAGCAACACAAAGCAAAGTGGGGAAGGAAGTGGTGCATACAGAAAGGGTGGCACAGTGGTGACAGCCATAGAGTCTGGGGATAGGTACTCAGAGATCCACTAAATACATCCCTATCTCCTTGGGTTCATATAAAAACTTTAAAAATTAAAAGTTTAAAACACAAAAGTTCCCTTTCAGATTCTCAATTCTTTCAGGTCTAACAAGTTAAAAGTCCTAGATAAAGTATTTGGGTTTCTAAAAAGTCTTCCTAGAGTTAATGACTTTCAATGAATTTTTCTCAGAAAATTAATTTTTCTAATTTCATTTTATTGTAAATCTCCTTTTGGAGGAATTCCATCTCCATTAGCATAATAAAGGCTCTGAGCAGTTCTGAAGTAAGGAAACTGGTTTAACTCTGATCCAAGGTTTCTCACAGGTCACTAGCCACAGCACCGTTGTGTTTAGTCAGGTGACACCTGTTGCTTCACAGGAAAAACTCCCTTTTTAAACAAGCAAGAGGGTGTGAGGATTGGAATTTCGAGCAGGGGTGCCCATGGAACATAGTAAACAGGGTTCTTCAGATATCCCCCTCCTCCAAACCCTTCAGTAATTTCTCAACACCTTTAGAACAAAGTCAGAACTCTTCAAAAAGGCACATGCAACACTTCTGGACCCAGGCATTACCTAATATCTAAATTTCCCTCTTGAGCCTCCAAGGGAGCCCTGGGCTGTTGCTGACCTGAAATAGTAACACCGGCCTCAGTACCTGCACATCTGAACTTCCTTCTGACAGAACCATCCTTCCCTTCTCCACTGCCTTACCTATGCTCAATCTAATATCCAGTTCAGATGTCACTTCCTAGGAGACGACCCTCAGCAGTGTGAAGTGTCCCTTCTCTACTATCCCTAGGCACCCACTCCAGCCTCCATTGTGGTCACCCCTACACTGGACTGTGGATTTGCTCACCTGCCTCTCTCTTTCACTGGGCTATGAGCTCCTGATGACAGTGACTGAATCTTACTTCCTCTGTAATCTCAGTGTGGCATGTTTGGTCAAAACTGTTCATGGAAGGGAAATAGGGAAAAGGTAATAACCGATAAGAATGTGAGAAGAATTAAAATGTTAACATTCAGAGTTCCTGTAACTAGAGATATCTCTGGGACAAATATTGTAGTTAAAAATTCAGAAAAGGTACAAGAAAAGGACACTTGATTATTTCCAGAAAACCATATTTTATGAGAGATGATGGCAGGGAGTGAGAGGGAACTCTATGTCTGAAAAGGAAGGACATGGGGACACGGGCCTTCTTGAAGCCTTCTTCCAAATGCTAATGCAATAGAATGCTTTGGCTTATGGAGATAAACTTGGTGCAATCTAAATTTTACCAGATTCTCATGCTATGTAGAATGAAAGAGTCACTAGCAGTGGCAATACCAAGTGGATGCTCAGTTGTGGGGAAAAAGGAAGAGAACTGGCTCATATAAGCTCCTCTCTTCTGTGTCTTTGTTAGGAACTAGAGACAACTGCTTTTTTTTCTTTCAATCTTATGTAAAAAGCTCAGCAAATGATATTCCAATTCTATTCCAAGATAAGTTCCCCAAACTCCCTCCTGCACAGGAGTTCTGGAAACACCACTCTGTGCTAGACAGACTGTGCCACTCTCTGACAAGTGTTTTTTTTTTTTAAATCATGAATTTGCATTCTATGTCTGCATAAATGAATAAACACTGCCATTTATTTCCCTTTTCAACAAATTACGTCATGCCAACTCATTTTTTTTAAAGTAGATATTTTGCATTTCATATGGAGCTATTAAATAATACCCCAAATGCAGATCACCTTTTCCTTCCATGCAAGAGATTGTGTTTTAATGCATCCTTATCATCTTTCAATAAAATTGCAAAATGGAGCACCATCAGGGAGTGGCCATTCAATCCATCTTCTTGCTTCCCTTAGTGTGGCATTTGTCATTTCCTCTCTCATGGCTGTCAACAAGCTTTCAGTTTGTTGAGTTCCATCAAAACACTCCAGGTGCTTTGGGCTTTTGCTTTCTTTTTTACAGACTGGGTTTATTTACATTGATTTCAAATGCGACAAAAAGCAAACAAACAATTATCCACATAGTCCAGACATCTCTCCCCTTGTAACTCAAACGAAAGCAGCCTGACAATGTCTCCTAGTCCCTGCACTCTACCTCTCTCCACAGGCTTATGGAGTTTGCTAGCTCTGTCCTGGGAAGCTGCCAGGCTGACTGATGAGCTCTAATTGCAGGAACGCAGCTCACTGCCAGCAATTATGCGGGCACAGTTAAGGTAGATGCATTTGCTGTCTGAGTCATCATGCTACTTTTTCTATGGCTGTATAAAGTTCTAGCCAGGGTCCCAGAAATAATGTTCTTTGGTTGAAAAAGGTGTAAATAATTTCAGTGACTTAAAAAAACCTCTTTTTTGGAGGAGTTAGCCTTAAACAAAATTGTGCAAAGGCATGTCTTTGTTTTTCTAGCCCCTCTCCATTTTTCCATGCCTTATTTTGACTCCCTCTGGCTTGTCTTTCTATATTCCATGTCCTTGGCTGGGAATGCCAAATAGATTTTTACTGAATGCATTGATTTTGATTGGGAGCAATTTTTTGGAAGGATAGTTGAAAAATACTTGGAGCCTGCTTTGTGGAGTACAGTGGGAAAAATACAAGGATCAGTTCGCAATGTCTGCTATGGCATGTGATATCTCTTCTAACCCCACTCTCTAGAAGAGATTCTACAAAAATGGCCCCTTTCAAATATTTTAAGGTACAATGTTGACATGATAACTTTTCAGACAATGACAAATAGAGTACATTGGCTTGTTTAACATTTATTCCAGTTTTGTTTTACTGACTCTAGCTATACTGCAGAGGCTACAAAGGTAAAATCCACATCTTCCTGACTCTCTTGCATGGAGGGTTCTAGATGTGACTAGGTCTACTAGATGTAAGCTAGGTCTACCACTGTGAAACTTGATTTCGGAACTGAATTATATGGGAAGAAAGGCGGGACTTAAGAAAGCCATATTGGCTTGGGTGAATAGTGGCTGGCAAGATGTGTCTCTGAATCCAACAAATTTGGGAGCAGTTTCCTGATTCCCATATCATAGATAAGATGGAGCCAGCAGTTTCGTCTTTCTCCAGTTTCTTTATTGTAGCAGAAGAAACAGCTCCCTGGGCAGGCCAGTTCTGCAGTGGTGTCAGAGAGTCAATCTTGGAGGGCCACTCTGAAACTTGCTTTTGCAGCTTTTCTATGCATTCTATAAGCACTTAATTGGCTTCATCAAACTAGCTAAAATGGTTTCTATTATTTGCCACTGTCCCCTGACTGATACAAATTGCAGCACATTAAGTCATTATGAAAACAAGACCATGAGACACAGAGAAGCAATGAAACTGGGAGATTTTCCAGCCTTATCCTTGGCCTAACCTTGTTCTTCGAACTTACTACCCCTGATAATACTTTATCAAAACTCACAAAAATCTGTCTTCAGGGCTTAACTCAAATTTCGCCTTATCTATGAAGGCTACTCCTCTAACCGGCACCCCCATCCACCATCGTCTCTGTTTCATTTGTGTTTTGGCTTGTATCAATCATGGAACATGTGGCTTGTATTTTGAGCACTTTTCTTGTTCAATCATATTTATTATTTAACCTAGATCTTTGTGAGGCTGTGGAGTCCTCAGAAGCCTGGATTGTAAAGATACAATTTCATTGTTGGTGCATGTTGTCTTTGAAGCACCCAAGCGCCTATGTGCACATACACAGATCCCACACAGTTGCTGTAATACAGTATATGTTCAATAATGTTGGTTCCATTGAATCAAAATAACTCAAAATTAGTTTATCATAAATTAACATGCATAACATGTTGCTCTTACCACTAGCCTATCATAGCTTAATATAAAGAATTTATACAGAAATTACATCATCTCTAGTGATGGAAGTTCAGTTTTGGCTTACATGGAGAAGATATTTTCTAATGTGGATCTACATGGGCTGATGGAGAAGGGGTAAAGTTCAGAGGCAAGAAGGGGTAAAGTAATTATCTTTTAGCCTCACAGATTGATCTAAATCCTCAGCCAGCACATTATTCATTCCAAATACTTGTTCCTTTGGTGCTGTTTCTACAGAGTGGGCCTCTTTTTATTAGGTGATATCCCCAAAGCCAATAGAGAGCAGTGGTTATGAATCCAGGCACTGTAGCTAATCTGACTGGTTTGAAATCTCAACATTACCATTTGCTACGATCTGTGATCTTGCATAAGTTATTTAACCATTCTGTGTTACAGGTTACTCATCTATAAAATGGTAGTAATAAAACATAACTCATGTAAATACATGTCAAGAAGAATATAAGAAAGTATGACATATATGTTAGCTAATATTATTATTTACCTAAAGATGTTTTTCTTGCTGTGAAGGTGAATTCCTCAAATTCCATTCATGCATTCTGAAGACATTCAAAGGACATATTTGTTATCTAACAAACTATAGATAATAATGAGCTAGATTGTTGACTACTCTAATGTTCACTGGTCCTTTTTGACATCGAACCTCTAAGTTGATCTTGATTAGCTCCATTTTGTAATAAGTTGTAGAGAAATATGTGAACAAGTCTATCCATCCAAATTATGCAGGAAGTCCTCTTTTCACAGTGACTTTCTAGATCAAATGTCTTTGGGGAGGGTGCACTGCTATTCTTTGGCCTTAAAGAAATATAAGGGTACTTCCAAAGTTCTTGGAAAGATTCAGGTTATCTTTTATTCTGTTTTTCCATGAACTTTTTGAAGTACCCTCATATGAGTAATTCTTGGCACCTAAAAATATCTGTTAATCAAACAAATAAATAAACATGCTAACAAACAAATAAGTAAATGAATCAATAAATTTTTTTAAAAAGCAATGCTTTTTTAAACTGTGTTACAGAAAGCCCTAAGGGCTCTAGGAATGTGCCACTTCCAGGAACTGAAGAATGAGGATGAGGGGAGAAATGTGAATGATTGGGTGTCAGCTGTTTTTAAAGTTCATATATTAAGCATCTTGCAAAGAAGAAATGGTTATAAATCTAAAAGTTTGTCAAGCACTGCTATAAAATCTCAAGGATTTTTTCCCCCCTACTCCAATTCTTCGGTTTAGCCAAGGGACACCTACTCTTGATGTTTTAGTATTAATTTTATCCAGTTGTACTGGAGGCAAAATGCCAACTTTGTTCACATTAATCAAATTGATTGATTAGTCCACACTATTGGCTTCTTGCAGTGTCAGATTTGCCAGCTGAGGGCAGTAACAGAGTACTTCTATTATATCCAAAAGGGAGGTTGTAGTATAGTTTAGACCTGACTGCAGGATGAGACACACTTTCAGACCAAACCACTGAGTGGAAAGTCACCAGTTCTGAGAAGCAAAATACAGATCTTGTCCTTTTTCAATCTCCTTGCTCAAGAGGATGACCACAGCTTCTCTAGAACTCTCACTGAGCTATTTCTCAGCTGAGGGCCATTTGTGTGTGTTTTTCCAATTCACAATTGAAAAGGTCAGAAAAAGATTGGATGAACTTAAACTTTGGAGCAGCAAGATTGCAATGGGCTCTTTGTGTCTGCCTTTATTATTATCTCAGTGGTTGAAAATGCCCCTCTGTGTTCACCTGTCCTTGTAAGGATGAGAGAAATAATGCAGTCTTTAATTTCAGATCTTGCTTTAAGTTCATCTTGCTGGGATTCCTTTTCCTGTGGAAAAACACTATTTGACGGTTTTTGTAACCAGTAACATATTGCTGTTTGGGGTGTTAAAATAGACATTCATCCCTGGTAATCCTACGCCAGGTTGGTACAACTAGTTTCTATCATTATCTTGCTCTTAATAATTTATATACCCACAAAACTTTGAAGGGCTTCTGGTTTTTCATTCACATAAAACATAACTGGGCTATGGACAACTGAGCTAAACATTTATTAACCTGTTATGGGTTTTTGTTTTTCTTGACACTTTTATTTATTTATTTATTTATTTTCTGTACATCTGGACCAGAAATTTCTAGAGGGCTGCTTCATGAAAAGTGTCTTGAGATGTCCCGTTGCATTCAGAAGTAGAATCTAAGGTGGGGGAAGAACACATTTGAACAGAAAAAGCATTGGTTTGACTTGAGGGTACGGAAGGGGACAGCTTGAGTTCACAGCTTGTGTTCACATTCAGGGGTGTGCTGCCATCTCCAGTGGAACTTAGCTGGAACACATGAACAAGCCACATCTTAGATTGCATTTAGCCCTAGAGCTTGTTTATCACTCTGATTGCACACGAGTTTGTTTTTACCAAAAATCAGAGAAAGAACTAACACCCTCTGCTTCATCTGTAATACAAAGTTAGGGAAGAAAAGTTTATTTTTTTTCCATTTAATTACTCTTTACATGCATTTACAGTAATTAGACATCAGATGCAGTAGCTAAAGCAATTACTGCATGTCATTTCAGAGAATTACAGTATAAACATACAGTAAATACTCAATAAGCCATGACAAGCTACTTAAAAAGTAATAAGAAAATTTAATTTAAAATGTGGGAGCTGAGATGAATGAGGTTCTTCTGAATGAAATGCCCACAATTACAAAAGAGAGATTTTAGCTTTGAAAACCCACCACCTTTAATTTAGTACCTTTCACAGTGTGGGTCATTGGCCGTCTCTCTTCCAAATTAACATTAAGAATGCATGATAAACATCTTATAAAATGGACCTCTCTCTCCTCTTCTCCTTCCTCCCCTTCCCATCCCTCTGTTTCTCTTTTCTCTTTTGCCCTCTCTGCCCCATTTTTGCTCCCAGGCACCTATACACATTCCCAGGCACACACACACATTATGCCCCAGAACATACATTGAAACCCCAGGTGACATTTAAAGCCCATTAACCTGAAAACACAAAAGTTGGATGTGTAGTGCCATCACTGTGTCACTCTCTGACTTTCACATTTGAAGGTCTTTGCCCAATCCCACCCCTCAATATTGTAACACAGTATAATAAAATGCATAGGGAATTTAGAACTTATCGGACCTGAATTCAAATCTCAGTTTATTTATTGAGGAACCTTGGGCAAGTTGCTCAACTTCTCTATTCCTCAGTTAAATTACTCCTAAAGTAGGGATAAAATTATTCATTAGGGAGTTGTTTAAGAACACAGTGACATAATGTGGCCAAAGTATCTGGGATGGTATAGGGACTGGGTGAATGGCTGCTAGTCTTATGTTATCCATGTATTTACCTAAATGAAATCAATGTTTGGAACATTTATTCTTTTCTATTTAGACTTTTCCAGTTTGCATTATTTCTCAGAATTATGACTTTGATGTGTTTATCAACTGCTACATGACATAAATTTGTCCTCCATTCACTTAAAAAAATTTAAGGTGCAGTCTTCCCCCAAAGTATACCAAAAACTGAAGAATAACTCTATGTTCAACATCTTTAACCCACTGTCTTAACTATCCTACACAGTCTTTCAGGACTGTAGAATCTTTTTCTCTCTCTGCCTCCCACTGTCCTGATCTACCTCCTTCTCCAGTATGATATAAAGAGAAGAGCACAGACAAGAAAGGGAATCAGACTAATCTAATTTTGGAATGATGAGTAAGAAGTCTCCATTTTAAAAAAGAGAATAATATCTACTTTATAAGGTTTTTCTGAGGATCAAATGAGACAATGCCATTGATTTATTCATTTAATGTTTACTGAATGCTCTTCTACTGCCACCTAAGAAGAGCCTGGCATGTACAAACTGACTTATAAGTGTGAGTCCTTCCATTTCTATGCACAAACTTCCTCTACTCTCCAGATCAACTTTTCCCATAATATGTTCCATTGAACACTTGTTACAGGAAATGTTTTGCCAAAAAAAGAGCTTCATACAGTTAAGTTTGGGCAATGTTACCCAATTCTTTCCCTTCTTGTTTATTTCTCGTATAGTTAGGCACATTAAAGGTTACAAAAGGATCAATAATGGTCAAACAGAGCTGCTGGTGTTAAGAATATACACATTTTTGCTTTGATCATAGACACATTACCCACCAAATCTATTATATTAATTTACCTTGACACCATAAGTGTAAGAATATGATGTTTACTGATATTACAGTTTCTCTCTTCCTAACACCTCATGTTCAGATGAATAAAACTGAGGATCAGAGAGCGAACCACTCATAGGACATACTTTGCAAAATATATTCAAACAAATTCCACAGTGACCACATAAGGGCAAGTTTCTAAAGTTGGAAATACTGGTTGGTGAGATCCTCCTAAATGCTAATCATGATGCCAAATATTTACTTACATAATATTTCAGAATTCTTCTTAGTCCCTAATACCATTTTAAAATTGACAAAGCTGGCCAAGAGAAATTAAAATACTTGCTCAATGTCACACAGCTGCAAGTGGTGTTCTCTTCTCACTTCACTCTTCCTCTGCCCTGGTCCAAATGAATATTATTAGACATTTTAGTGCATGCTCCATTGAACTTTGTAGGTAAATCAGAATGGGGCCTCAGGCTACATTTAGTATAAATACTCAAGTCTACTATAATGTGGCAAATCATTCAAGAGAAAAATTAGCCCTATTAGTCTCTGGGGAATAGAGAAAACAAGAAAATTGGTTCTTGGTCTTTATTTCTTTCTTTTTTTTTTTTCTTTTTCCTTTTTTGTCTTTTTTCGTGACCGGTAACGGGATCGCAGCCCTCGGTGTCGCGCCCGCACCGCGCTCAACCAGTGAGTGGACCGGTCTCTATATGGGATCCAAACCCTCAGCAGGAGCGCCGCCTGCGCTCCCAAGCGCCACACTCTACTGAGCGCGTCACCGGCCAGCCCTTTATTTCTTATTATGCATAATAAGATCTCCTTTCTATCAGGAAAACCTTATCTAAGTGAAAGAGCCAGTTTCAGAAGTGACTCCTTTTCAACAGAGGGACACAATCTCATTAAAGATGTCTGGGGACAGTCCTAGAATGCCAGGGGACTACCTAGTCCCCTGGAACTCAAATCACGATAGTGTCCTACTTCCCATTATCCGATAATCATCCCTGGGCCCACCAGTCATGGGAAATGCAGGGCATATAACCTCCTCCATTTTGCTTTTATCAGAAATTTCCCTAGGTTTAACTTTTTCCAGGCACAACGGCTCAAAAATGGTCAGGTTATTTGGAACTGGTCAAAAATACGACAATGACAGAAATAAGACAGCTCCCAAACCCTCTCCACTCCGTTCCCTAGGGAGCTGATACAGAATCACCATCTACAACACAGTCTCCAGGACTGAGTTCTGTCCCGTTACACATGTACTGAGCAATGGATTTTCCACTATTTCCCTTAGGACAGTACTTCTGAATCCAATTCTCTCTGTCAGAACATTTTTTACCCACATTCTCTCAGGATTCTTTCCCCCCTCATTTTTTGCATTCTATCTCCATTGTTCGTGGTTCTGTCCTCACTGCCAGGGTAAATAACAACAATCTCCTTCGACTTCTCTCTCTGTTGTTCTGCCACCGCTTCTCTCTGTTCGTTTTATCTTCCGTTTTCATGACTGGTGACTTTATTTCACTTTTGTAGTAACGCAAGCCCACCAATCCCTTCATTCGCATATTTCCCAAGTATATAAAAGATGCTTAAATTCTCAAATCCTACAATTTGGATTTGTTTAGAGAGAAGCTTTTGAAATAAAGTGGTTGCATTCTTTAAACTATGAAAAGAAAGATGAGCATTATTATTTTTTTTTTCTTTTAAAAGAAAAGAAAATGAAAAAAAAATGGGCCTGTCTTTACTATTTTCAAATGCAAAACTGACTACAACAGGTACAGGTATGCTTTTCCCCAGAATGAATATACAGAAAAGCCTATTCCTCCAGGAAAGATTTGGAAATACTTTTTAAGCTTGCTGAGGTCTAGTGGAGAATTATGATGACAACAAACCTGGGAAATGATTGTTGTTACAGAATGCCTGTGGAAAGGTTTATTTTACGCCAAAGAGCTTAGCTGATTTGGAATTAAATCAGAAAGAGCCTTTGCGTCTCTGAGGTTGAGCAGTCCATTATTTTCTTTTGGCAAAGCATGACAGGGGTTCAGCTGACATGCTCTCCAGCCCCGTCACTCCTCACCCCGGTGGGCGTCATGTCAGGTTGCAGTGTGTAAACAGACATTTTGGAAATTTGGCTACACGTGAGAATTGAAACTATTTTGTGACTACCATGGGACACTCAGTGTGGTACTTTCGTAGTTGCTTTTCAGTTGTAAGTAAATCTTCTGCCCTTTTAAACATTATTATTCTTAGTGTTAATACTTTCTAAAGTGTACAGAGAGAAACTGCTTGTATTCTTTCTCCCTCTTTAAATTTTCTAATGAATTCTGACACTTCATACATCGCAAACAAAATTTCAGATTTCTCATAAGACACTACATTTTGGTGAGTTGCCATTTAGAGACTTCAGGGGCTTTAATTCTCATAGTTCAGACACATATAGCAAGACACATGTAATCTAATGTGGCGTCATAGCAAAATATATCCTAACAAGGTTTAAACACTGAGTAGCCCTCTATGAATCAAATGCAGTGTATAGAATATTCAAGACTCATTCTTTGGGCAATATTATAATATTTCATTTCTCCTCCTTCACTTCTCTTTCTCCTCCTCCACCTTGTCTTCCTCTTTACCAGATCAGATAATAATTTGTTTTAAAACTATAGTTTTAAAACGTATATGCATCTCCCCTGATACATCACTGTTTTACAAAGTAATCATTCTTGTTACAAAAAGTTACATATTACATCCAGCAGCATCTAACCTTCAAAAACAGAATTAAACATCTATCTGATCAAATCAAACCCATTGGCTCCATCTTAAATACAACAGAATTTAGACCACAAAGGCAATTTTTTCTAAAGATAAATTCATGACTGAACAGTCTTTAACCATCTTGCACCTCATTTCATCACCTAACAACTAGTGATAAATTTACTTTTGATAACCACTTGATAGGGTAATCAAAAGGATCAATACAATGATAAATAGAAAATATTTTTAAATTATTGAAGGCCTAGTAGAAGAAACTGGGGTGATTTTACATTCATATATATTGTATAGTACTTTCCAAACTGTTCCAATTATGTGCTGTGGAGAAAAGGTCGCAACTCTAAACTGTAAAAAGTGCTGTACAACTGCATTATTAATTAGGATAACATTACTTGGTAGAGGTAGAAGCTCGTGGAAACAATTAAAAGGGTAAGTATGTAAGATTATATAATGGTGATAAGATAAACGTGGAGAATAACTTTGCATTTGCAAGGTGAAGGAGTTGAAATATTTGAAGAACTTTTCAATTCTTGGAATGGGTTATTTAACTTGAAAATGAACTTACTCTCATTCAGGAAACCCAAATAAGAAAATCACAACAACCTTCACGTTTCATTACTTATGGCCTTATAAAATATGTCAAATCAAGTTTCAGTTTCCCCTTGCCTATGGGAATTAGTTTGGGGATACAAAGAAAATACAGCACAGCCCAAGGGCACAGAGAAGTTTACCAGGTAATCTCAGTTTTCTCAGAAAGACTCGGTTTTAGCCCCTGAATCATTAACACCATTTGCTTTGAAGAAAACTATAATTATCCTACTTTAGATATTTTGCCTTGGATTTGCTCATTTACTGCCCCAAAAGGAAAAATATGGCAAGTACATGCAGCGGTAAAAATCTAAAAACTTGTCCAAATGTTCCACTAAAAGAAATTGCCTACGTGGCTCACAAATGCACAATTCAAATGTGAGCACAAATTCCAGCATGACATTGTGTAGAGCAGAAAGAACTGATCAACCTGCTCCTTCCTGGCTAAGATTATAAAAACACAAATTTCCAATAATTTTGCACAAAATAATTTGGTTTCGAATAGTTTACCTGTATTAAAGTTATATTTGTTAGCTGCATGTGAAGATATAAAACTTTAATTTACATTTAGTTCAGGTGAAGTTATAGAAGTTACATGCTTGTAGCTAATATTTTATCAAAATATTTTGTGCTTTCTTTCAAGCAAGTGTGTGTGGATGTGTATTTTTAAAAAAATTTTTTAATCAAGAGACCGGATATATATTCTGGCAATCATGAGGCATGCATTCTAATTACTATCCTATAGTTATTCTTTCTCTGAGTAAATCAGAGCTCTATTTACAGACAGAAAAAATTCCATTCAATATTATGGAATATTTATGCCAAATACTACTCTTAGCACTTATCAACTAACCTATAAGCCCTGTAGAGCTTATACAGCAATGTTTATATGAATATTATCCAGTTTGGCCTTTCTTTTCTTGTTCAATATGTATGATGCCTGATGAGAACAATTTCATTTTCAAAAACTGTAAATCTCTGCTGGCAATTAGTCTAATTCTACTATCTTTATTCTTTAAGGAAAAAAAAGTTACAAGTCTTATTCCATGAGTGATCACTTTTCTCTGAAAAATCTCTGGCTTTTCTGGATAAGATACTCACATATCTACTTAATTACAAATGATGTTTTTTTTTTTTTTCCTAAGACAGTATTCGCACAATTAATTTCTTCTATGTAATAAGTTTTTAAAACAGAGAAAGCCAAGTAGCAATACTTATTTCTAAATTATTTCATTAGAGAATTTCCTATTTTTCCAACCTTCAAAATATGAAAAACTTTGAGCCCCATTATTAAAATAAGACATGTTAATTTTGTAAAGATCTTAGGTGTACCTGACAGTATTACTGAATAGATGCTATGTGTTACAGAAAATATAGACATATTTCTAACTTCTACAGTATTCTTAAAAAGCAATGAGGTAGCGCTCTCTCATATTCTGTATATGTACATGTGTACACACACAAACACACACGTGCAGCATTGTAAACCCACACATTTTAGGCTGTGTTTACATATACTACTCAGTATAAATTTTGGTGACATCAGTGATTCTACTAGTGTCTACAAGGGTAAAGTTATGGGAATGTTAATCATTTTAAAGGCTTGTAAAAAATGCAAACTAATGAGTGTATTGTATCAAATGAATTAGAATCTCTGGAGATAGAATCAGAGATCCCTCATTTTTTGTAACTTTCCAAATTTTTATGCCTACATTACATTGAAAAATACTGGTACACGGATTTGTTGTTGGATCAGGATGTGCATTAGTCCATTTTCTATTACTTATAACAGAATACTTGAAACTGAGTAATGTTTAAGGAAAGAAGTTTATTTCTTACAGTTTTGGAGGAAGGAAGGTTCAAGGTTCAGGGAACTCATCTGCTGAGGGCCTTTTATTTTTCTAGTGGAAGCTCTCCACAAGAGTCCCGCGGCGATGTAGGTATCACATGGCAAAGATGGGGAAGAAAGCTTTTACGTGCTCACTTGGTCTCCTTATAAAGCTATATATGTCACTCCCTGACAACCCATTAAGTCATTGACCCATTAATCCATGACTGAATTAATCCATTCCTCACAATCTAATCACCTCTTAAAGCCCCATCTTTCAAATACTATACTGGGAATTAAGTTCCAATTTGAACTTTGGTGGGGATAATCATTCAATCCACAGCAGCATCCAACAAAAACATGGACTTTTAGTTTACTGCCGAACTAGCAGCATTTGGTCCCATTTTTTTCTCTAACTTCCTTCTCCTTTTCTTATGACTAAATTTATAATTTTGAAATTCTCTTATACCTTCCTCCTCAAATACATAGTGTTAAAAATATATATATATTGGCAAACTAAGTTTTAGCAATTCCTTCTGAAAACAAATTAAACATGGGCCACATTTTTTTCATTTGAAGAAATTTATTTTATGTAAATGTTGAGAAAAGACCCAGCTAAGATTATATCTAATCAAATAAAAAGCTATTTAAGTGCAAGGGGTGAAGTTATAATTGCTCTGGGAGCAGGGATGTTGAGTTTTCTGGCTTTTGTCGATTTATATTCTAAACCATAATGCTGAGTTAACAATTTTGCTCTGGGATGAATATATAAACACCTGTAAGATGAGAATTTCAACCTTTCTAAGTATCATATCAGAAATAAATTGAGGCTCAGAGTGCAATTACAATATTAAGTCCCAAACCACTGTATAGTTAGAAATTGTTAGAAAAGATTGTCAATTTGCTCTGTGGGCTCTGGGCCAAATTTCTTTAGGAGACTAACAAAGTCTATATCTTCTATCCTGGTTGAAGGTAAATTTGCTGACAGGCTATTTTCCAGAGCCAATTTGTGAACATCAGAGACACTGGACTGCTTGCAATGATTAGTACAGTCTGAGGTGTTTTGGTTCTAGGCTTCTATAATACCCTGGGGGCCCAGAAAAAAACATAACAATAGCTATTTTGTGCATCTGTGTGGATGTGTGTGTGTTCCTTAGTACACAGATGCAACAACATCTTTACTGTCGCAGCCAAGTGATTATGCAGTGTCTTTCAAGGGACTCTGAGAATTCATTTGTCAAGCACTTGGGGACTTTTTCAACTGAACAGGTTTCTTTGTATTTACAAGAGAGCTTACAAAAAGTACTCTGACTTAAAGGTTTGTCCACTACTGGAAACTCATTATACTTTTAAACTAGTTATTGACCTGTAAGTGTCCTTCAATCTCTTTATTTCAATCACATGCAACTCTATTATGTATATATTACCAAAAATAAAAATTGTAACAACACCGAAAACACCCCCAAAATTGATAAAATTCTCAGTTAAATTCCAAATATTTGCTGAATACCTGCTACTTACCCAGCACAATGTGGAATATAAAAATATGGATGACCACTTTACTTACTATATTTCAGTAGCTTTAAATTAAATTTGGGGAGGAAGCCAGAAGAGGCATTCCTCTTGGATTGTATAGAATTATACAGCCTGGTGAGAAGACAGGGACTGATTCTTCAAAAACACATTTCTAAGAGAGTAAATTGCATCATTCATTTCACACAAATGATACAGGAAGGATAGTGATGTTCTTAAGAATCTGTATTATAAAAGTGGAAACTAAGACACAGAACTTAAAATTTTACTTACGTTACTTAGTTTTTATATGCCTTGGTCTCCACCTCTATAATAGGGGTCCAATGGTAGTACCCATTTTTAGGATTGTTAATAGAATTAAACAAGATGCATCTGTAGACATAAAGATGCATGGGTATAGGGCCGGCCTGGTGGCGCACTCGCTAGAGTGCGGCGCTTGGGAGCGCGGTGACGCTCCCGCCGAGGGTTCGGATCCCATATAGAAACCGGTCTGCTCACTGGCAGAGCACGGTGTGGGCACGACACCGAGGGTTGCGGTTGCGGTATGGGCGCGACACTGAGGGTTGAGATCCCGTTACCGGTCACGAAAAAAGACAAAAAGGAAAAAGAAAAAAAAGGATGCATGGGTATATTAATATAAATACTTAGAACCCTTAGAAGTGTGCCCAGCAGATAAGCAGTTACATATATATATATATATGTTTATGTTTTATTTTTAGCATACAAATAAGCACAGAAACAGTTTATGAGCTAGTATGAAATTAGGTTCAGTAAATGTTCGCTTGTGTTCATTATGAAGAGAAATCTTGACTCCCTCAAAGCTCTTTTCTTTTTATTCATTTATTTATTTATATTGAAACATAGTTGATTGTACATATCTGTGGGGTACAGCATTGAATATCATTACCTGTGTGCAATATGTGATGTTTGAATAAGGATAATTAGTATATTCAACATTATATAATGTAACCATTTTTCTTGGCCCGTTACCAATTTCCCCTTTTCCACACCTCCCCCTCCCCCTTTCCCAACTCTGCTAACCTCAGCTCTGTGGTGTATATACACAATGGAATACTACTCAGCCATAAAAAAGAATGAAATTCTGCCATCTGCAGCAATATGGAACTTAGAGAAAATCATGTTAAGTGAAATAAGCTAGGCACAGAAGGAGAAATACATGTCCCCACTTATAAGTGGGAGCTAAAAAATGAACAAATAAATAAAAAAGAAAGAAAAAATCAACAATCACAGTAATACATTGAACTTTCCAAAGGAGAGATCAAAGCTCTTTCCATGGACTATCAACTCAAATTAATTAGAGGAGGTTTTCATTAATTTTAGCCATTAATCTGAGTTTTCAAGATTTAGAGTAGCCTCTGACCATATTAGGTTAGAAAATACAGAATATTAAACACAGTTTTAAAATATATGTGGCTGGATCAGAAGAAACAAAAGAGGTACTTAAGATCCTGTCCCTTTTGTCCAAAGTCATTTCATGAATCTTTTAGTTCTTCTACTGTTCATCACACATTAATCATTAATTCATTTTGTTTTATAAAAACTTTTTAAATGTAAGTTTTATTTTTGAGATAAAGCATCCACCCTTTCACCTTTAACAACTCAATAACGTGAAAAGAAGTACTTAAATATGGAGAAATGCTAGTTTGAACATGATATTAAACTATATATGTGTCTCTATCAAGGCTTTCTGCCTTGAAAACATTACAGTACACAATAGAAACTGGCTCAGGAGGATAAAGAAAGACACAAAAAGGATTTATTGTCTAATGTATTTAGAAAACACGGTGGCTAGGATGGCTTCAGGTGGAGCTTTATTCAGGGGCTTTAGACAATGTCCCAGGACTCTCTCTTCTGACTAAACCCTACTCACCTCCACCTGTTTTTCTTATTTACTCTTTTCTCTGCATTTCTCTCCCCCTCTGGTTATAGGAAGACAATTTGCATCTCCTGGGTCTATATCCTTTGGGATTCAACAAACACAACTGAAAATACAACAAATCCAACATTAAAAAAATAAAAATTCATATTCTTAGCCCAAGCAATCTCAACAGAAGCTCTAATTTACAGGCGTCATTCATTAGCCCATAGTTGAATCAATCATTGTGGAGAAGCAAATCTAACATACTAGTGGCTCTATGTTATGTCATCTACCATGACATAAATAATGTGAATCTGTGGGTCTGTTGTGGATGTCCAAGTGAAAACTGGGGCTCTTATAAGAAGGAATGAATACCTAAAAGAAACTGGACCTCTTGTGCTCTAAAGCAAAAATCCACTTCTACAGTACCAAATAAAGAGGACTTCACCAGCACAATCCCTTCACTCCGGTTTACGATTGCTTTGTAATTTTATTCAGTTTGGTAAATAAGACCTACTAAGTTTGACATTGAAATAGATGTTGAGAAAAATTTAAAGGTAAATAAAATATAATTCTGTCCTCAATAAATTCAGAACTTAGGGAAGGAAACATGTATATATATTTAATATGTATATATATTTTAAAGATAACTAGAGTTTGTGCATTTAACACAACTGTGTCAAAGAAGTGCTTATTTTCTCCCATTCTATTGCAGGATAGTACTTTTGTAAAATTCAATAAAATAAACTATGAGGGAAAAAATAATCCCATACTTGGAGACAAAACAATATTGAATTGCTACTAAACTTTTTATATGTTTTCTCTATATTCTGTATTAACAAAGAATGCACAGACTGGCTCCTCTATGCAGGTCACACTTTGTGTAGTACAGGTTTTTAACTATGTGTTGAACTCACATTGTGTTTATTAACAATGCCAAACATTATGATTATGGTGGGAAAGGGGTGAAAAGTGTGGGTGGATACTCAAATAATTGATATTTTGATCTCTGTCTTAAAAGGAATTTTTAAGGAATTCTCTTAAAAGTGTATTTGGGAAAAGAAAATACATATATATATATATATATATATATATATATGTGCATAATTCTTTATGAAGTAATCATCAGGAGTCAGCAACCCTTTTCTATAAAGGGCCAAATAGAAAATATTTTAGGCTTTGCAAGACATATGGTCTTTGCTGCAAGTATCCAATTTGCCATCCCCTGGTCTAGGTCTTCAGAAAACCTCACATGAACCATCTAAACAAAGCAAGGAATTTGTTAACCCTGGTAACTAAAACCTTAGAGGCTGGCTTCAAGTGAAGCTTGGTCCAGGAGCTTCAGTTCTGTCTTCCAGTACATTCTTTTCAGTCTCAGGCAGGGGACCATTGTAGAGTCCAGGCTCATATCATTTCTACTGTTACAGTCTCAACAGAAGAGAGAGAACCCTTCTCTACAGGTAGAAGTTTCATTGCATTTTATTTGCTGTAATTATGCCACATGTTTATCCCTGAACCAATCATTGTTCTCAGGGAGAATTTATGCTCTCATTGAAGAGGTGTGAGTTTCATCTTCATTCCTGGGCAAAGAGCAAAATCAACTGCATCTGAGTACATGGACATAGGCAGGGGTTAATTCCTCAGAAAAAAAAATTCGGGTATTTCTTTTAAAACTAGGGTAAATGGGGCCGGCCCCGTGGCGCACTCATGAGAGTGCAGCGCTTGGGAGCGCAGCGGGTTCAGATCCTATATAGGCATGGCCGGTGCGCTCACTGGCTGAGCGCGGTGCGGGCGACACCAAGCCAAGGGTTGCATTCCCCTTACCGGTCACAAAAAAGACAAAAAAAAAAAAAAAAAAAAAAAA
>NW_007726746.1:58423-134522 GCF_000696425.1 Galeopterus variegatus
GAAAAAAAAAAAAAAAACTAGGGTAAATGGATAGTAGGAAACCAAAAAGGAGTAGTGCCTTTTAGGGGAAACAAAGATAACAAAGCCAGGAACTGGTCAGTAGGGACTGAGAGGCTTAGCCAGCTACCTGCAGAATGTTGTAGTAGAAAACCCATCCTGGTAACATTGAACCAAAATGAAGGATGAGATTTGGACGGGCAGTGGAGATGAAGGGAAACATTTCACATGCACAAAGCATGGAAAAAGACACATGGCATTCTTTTGGCTGTGCTTACACTGGTGGAGAAAAACACACATTTTGGTATCATATCCGGATTTAATTCTTGGTTCTATCAATTAAGAGTTACATAAATCTGGATAAATTGCTTTATTTTTTCAAAGCTTCACTTTCTTTGTCTTAAAATGGATATACTTAATTCATAAATTTATACAGAGAGTAAGTACACATTAGTGTTCCAAAAGCAGTGGCTACTCTTGCTATGATCATAAAATTCTGGCTGAAACCATGGGTTCATTTCTCAGGAGTCAAGGAAGATGTGCTTGGGGAGGAAGCGTGAGTTAACAGCAGGCCTTAAAGAGGAAATAAATTTTGACTTCATTCTATGTGGATATGGACATCATGGAAATATTGTGGAGCTAGGAAGTGGCATAATGGGAATGATAGCTTAGGGAAGCTTTCTGGCAGTGAGAAATCTACAAAGAACTGAACAAGAAAGACCCAGGACAAAGATAGTTCTGTTCAAGGAACGCCATGATCAGTGCTTTTAAATATCAATTATAAAAACAGAGATTTTTTTTTAAAAGACTGTGCCATATATTGTATTTGACACTTCTCAATATTCCATGAAATACAGAGATTAATGCCAGGTCATTACATAGTGAAAGTAGAAGAAAAAGTCCTTCTTTTGGGCTATGACTAAGGAACTGAATGATCTTCAGTTTCTATTAGCAACAACTGGAATTTCTAAAGTGGCATCTGTGAAAAAGGAACAGTGAGAATGGAAATGACCACTGAAAAGAAAGTTTGTTAGGAATTCCCCTTAAAAGGCATCATGTTTGCTTTTTTTTCCAAAAGTGGGAGTAATCTGATGTCAAACAATATTTTGAACTTTTAAGATAAAGCAAGCAGACGTAAGATAGGAAATCACCTCCTATTATAATAAAAATGTGCCATAATTCCATATTGATAAGGGTCTGAACCAAAAACACATTTTAATTTTCCTGAGCTTGCATATAATCAGTGTTTACGGTATTTCTAGTATTTATTCCCATATGCTTCAATCACCAGAGGGAGGCATTTACCAGCTTGGTAAGTTCTCATCCCTTTACTTGGTCGGTTCTCTGCTTCAATTTCTTCCTCTATTTTTTGTCCATGGGATATTATTTAAAATGTGACAGATTACAGGTCACCACAGTTGCATTGTTGTGGAAAACTCTGTTACACAGTGTTTATTCAGCTTATTTTTATGTGATTTTACTTTAACCGAATCTTAAATCCTTTATGCAAGTGTATATGAACGTTACGTTCTGACCAATAAAAATACATTCATTGGTGCTTCATAACCACATGTACCAGCAGAAATCATAAATCTTATTTTACAGACTGGGTGTCTAAAAGAGATAGAGAGCAAGGGAGATTAAGTGGATTGCCTAAAGTCACAAGCTAAAGCTGTCTCCCAGTAAAGTTCCTTAATTCTATCCTTTGTTCCTACAATCATTCAATCCATTTTGATGTTGGCAACTGTAGAGTCAGATTCTTTATCTCCTACACTACATCTGCAGGCGGTATGAGATTCTGACAGGTGACAAGACTATATTTGAAGTGATAGCTTTCTTTCTTGGACAGAACTGGAAAAAAAATGGAATTTCCATTAAATTCCATGGGCAAATATCAAAGAAGTACTACATAGCAAAAAAAAGTTAATTTAACTTTGCAATTTTTAAAAAATTTATAATATTGGGTTTAATCAAATAATTCAAATGACTTAGTATCCTCAAACTTTGCAGGCTCTATTGGCAGTGGGTTATATTTAAGAGCTATCATTAAAATCTCAATATACATCTTTGTATTTGGATAAAATCTGTGAGTTATTTTGTCTTGTGTCTATCTTTTGTTGTGCCTTATAGAATGAGTTTTAGCTGATAGGTGCTTTAACATAATTTCAGAACAATCAATCCAGGTTTCCTGGTTTGAATACACTATACCCTTTAGCCAAACAATAAGCCCTCTTTAGCCAAAGACTATTAATGATGATGATTATATCTCTACATGTTTGTAACCCTTTGCATACAAAATACTTTGACATAATTTATCTTATGTGGCCTCCATAGCTGCATGAGTGGATTTTATGTTGCTCCCATTTTAAAAACAGACCCTCATCAGGCTCTTGGAAGTTAATTATCTTTCCCAAAGCTTCCCAGGTAGTTATTCTCCTTTACTATGGAGAAAACAATTATTTAATAAAGCCTAAAAGATCATCAACATGCGATGCACCATCATTTTCTATTTAAATAAGAAAAAATTCTATTATAATTTTAAGATATTTTCAATTTTAGGGTACATGCCAATTTCTGAAATGTTAAAAAGTTTTAAAATGATTGCCTAAAACATTGCAACACGGTGAGTTATTATGCACATTTCATCCTGTATTCCTGCTTTTTACTACCAGACTTCTCTAAAAAGTGGTATCTAGGGACCACATCCCTCTCGAAATTTATTCATACTAATTTCCCTAAAATCTGGCACCTGCCATTCTCAGATCCACAGAAACAAAAGTTTTTTTCTTCCAATTGACATAGATAGATAGATAGATAGATAGATAGATAGATAGATAGATAGATAGATAGATAAAACCTCCAAAACAAATCCTCCAAATTTAGCCTCATTTTCTGGTCCTATTTGCCTTACCCTGCTTCATTTCTTCAGCTTTCCTGAATGGTCTTTTTTTTTTTAATACCAAATTTAATATTTTCAAAACTAAAGTCATCCTCTGTCTTGATAACAACTTCAACAACAACAAAAAGCAAACAAAACAACAAAGCTATTTTCTGACATATATTTTATCAACAATATAACATTTTTCTTACTTGATCTGTTCAGAATCCAAAGGATAATGTTTTTATTAAAGATAATACAAAAAACTGCTTCAATGGGGATTCCTAAAAAGAAGCTCCAATGGGGTCATTCTGGAAAACAAAATATAGGTACTGATTTATACAATGATACCTATTGTGTGTCTAGGTTTTTTCCAGAATTGAACTTTTGGAATTTTTTACAATATGTCAACATCACATCTAAGTGAATCAATCGTGTATTTAGAGAAACATGGAAATTCCTCTGAACTGGTTCTCTTTAGTCCCAATTAAATAGAAGTGAGAAAATCTATTATAACCAAACTATTTTATTTGTTATTCCCATGTTTATACAGACTTATACGTCACAGAAAAGTGACCTGATATAGTTTCTCCTCCACCATGCATGCATATCCCATATTTCATCACAGCATTTTAAATGATTTTATTTTATCACATTGCTTTATCTACTTAATCGATCTTTATCTGTCTCCTTTTTAAAATATGTTTCATAATGGCTGAATATATGTCTGTCTCAGTCACCTTTGTATCCCCAGCACCTAGAACAATGCCCACCATTTAAAAAGGCAATCAAAATTCTATTGCATATTTTATTAAAACCTCGAGTGTAAGAAAGAATTACTGTGATAACTTGATAGCAAAAAGGAAAACAACACATTTGTCACGCTCATGTCTTCAATATATTATGAAACTGTTCGTTTTATTGTTGGTGGTCAATACCAGTCTATGATGTGTCTGTCTCTAGATGGCTTTGAAATATAATATCTAAAATCTCAAATTTTGAGAGATAAATGAAATACATTTTCCTTCTGAGAACTCATCCTTGCCCATTTTACCCTACAAAGCATGACTAGCAATTTAACACTGGTAATATGTTTTCTTATAGCTTAAATAGGTATAATGCCATGACACCTATTCAAAATTATTGCTTCTTTTACTTCCAACTTTTAATATTGTACTATATCTTTACTAAGTTTTAAAGTTTAAAATTTTACACATTTGGATTTTGCTGGATACACTTTTTTATTTATTGACTTTATGGGTAGTTTGAGTGTTCAGCAAATTAGGGTTCACTAAATAGAGTTACACCATATTAATAAGCCCAAATCTCTTGGTCTTGATGTTTAATTCATTTCTTTTATTAGTATGTTTCTGAGTAGAATATTTAACTTATACATATTAAATTCTACCACATGGTGTCTTCCTCAAAAAAAATTTTCATTAACTCTATTCCCGAGTAATGAATTTTTTAATAATTTATCACATGAAACATCCCTGGACATTTTCACTTAAATAATAATTTTTAAAATGTTGTTCAATATACCAAACAACAACAACAACAAAAAACCGCAAAACCCACAAAAAGGATAAAACAAAACAAATGAACAGAAAGCCTTACTGTCTTGCCAGAAACTTCAATTTCCTTGCTTGCAAGGAATCCATTTAAATCACTTAAATCTTGTGTTTTCTAATAAGTATTTAGGAATTTAGAGGGTTATAACATGACTTTTCCATTAAATATGATTATTTATGAGAATTATCTCTTTAGTGAATTAAAGAATATTTGTTTTGCATAGAACATCAGCCTTAACTATTGTGTACGAGTGATTAAACTTTCACTTCTCATAAAACACTTAGGTGAAGACACACTTGCTTTCACACCCTAACTACCTACACACTCCTGTCCCACTAGTTTTTTTTTTATTGTAAATTGACAATTTATAAATGCATAAATTTATGGGGTACAAAATATGTAATGATTTATGAATACAATGTAAGATGATTAAATCAAGCAACTCAACATATTCATCACCTCAAATACTTAACATTTTTTTGTGTTGAGAAGATTTGAACTTTACTCACTTAGCAATTTTGAAATGTCTAACACTTTATTAACTATATTCACCACACTGTACAATAGAACTAAAAACAACCCACACTCCTCCTGGTTAACTGAGATTTTGTACCATTTGACCATCATGTCCTCATTCCCCCCATCCTCCAACCTCTGTAACCACCATTCTACTATCTGTTCAATTGTTATAGATTCCACATATAAGTGAGTACATGTGATATTTGTCTTTTTGTGCCTGGCTTATTTCACTTAGCATAATGTTCTCCAATTCTATCCCATGTTATTGCAAATGACAGAATTTCCTTCTTTTTAAGGCTGAATAATATTTTATTTTGTATATATACCGTATTTTCTTTATCTATTCATTTGTGGAAAGACACTTATTAGTTTTAATATCTTCCTTGCAATGAGCTATGGAAAGGAAAGAAAAAGGCTAACATTTATTGCATCATTTATTTCAAGTATTTGATGCCACCCAACCCCATGTAACACTTCTTTCAAAAGTGGGATTTGAGGAGGAGGAAACAGTTTGTTACACAGGATGTACTAGGTATGGCAGGGAATGTGATTTATAAAACTCAAACATAAGGACTTAAATACCAAGCCTAGCAGGGCCAGGTAGATTGATATTGCTAATGACTACCATGATATTTTATTAATGAATTGGCCATTGATTAAAACCCCACATTAGAAGTCTACTTGATTCATTTTCCAAAGTTAAGTTTAGCACATACGTTGGTGGTGAGGAATACTTAATAAGCCCGAAACCATGTTCTCAGCAGGAAAAATCTCAGAACCCAATCTGATAGAGAACTCTATGTCACTGCCAGTGCCAAGGAGCATGCCAAAAACATCACCTCCATATGGGTGGCCCACAATAACCATGGCTGCCACAAAAGTGGCTAGATGCCATAATCACCATGCAGATGGTCCACCAGCCACAGGAGTGCATCGATATAAGGAGAGTCACCAGCAGAGATAAAGAAAAGAAGAGGACGTCTCTCTCCACAAAGCTCACTTCAGAGTGGCAGAAGAAGCATCTGATCTATGATAATATTGGGGGACCTGATCACACCTCTCAGCATTGGACAGATCATTTAGGCAACAAATCAACAGAATAACCATTATTCTTTCAGAAGGAGAGAAGAAATCTAGGGCAATTAGAGCGGGAAGGGGGGAGGAAGAGGGGGATAAGGAGAGGTTGGACAAGGGGCATAAAGAATAATTACGATTTGTAACAATATGTATGCTAGTAATATTGATTTGATCAACATATCTCAATGTTGAACCCCCAAAATATGTACAATCAATTTTGATTCAATAAATAAATTTTTTTTTAAAAAGACTTGTTAGGATATAATACAAATCTTCATTAGTTAGTTATCCTGTAGATTCATAACCATAAAACATAATCTTATAGTACAGAAAACCAAAAGGAAATTGGAGTAGCACGGCCGTTTTGTCTGTGTTTGTGTGTATGTGTTATACATTTCTCTCATGCTCATCAAACTTACTCTCCCCCTTTCTTTCGCACTCTCCTTTCTCCCTCTTTACTATTCACATGCAGGCTCTGTATTGAAAGTTCTTATGGGAAATCCAGGACAAAGTCAGGAATTATCAAACTTTGGCCAAGGTAATTTGAGCAGTTATTAGAAAATAATATGATAAAAATGTGATTGCTCCCTAAAATACTATTAGCCAGTACAAGAGTTCTAATATTTACAGACTGGCAGACCAAGAATAAATAAATTCAGTGGTAGTGGGGATTATAATAACCTTGCTTAATGCTCATTACCTTACATGGCTTATAACACATGGTCAATAAGTATTGATTGAGTAAATTAATAAAAAGATGGCAAAATATGAGATGAAAGATGGTGTGTTTAGATAAGTTTGAAGGAACTTATTTCAAAAGGGATTATTATTTCAATTCAGAAAAGCAATTATTGAACATGTAATATATGGCAGCTACCATACCAAAATCTGCATTTATAAATATGAATAGATATGACCTCTTCATGGGATTTGCCCTCTATAGAGGAAGCAAATATAAAAATTTACTTTGAATTTATTTTCATCAGAGCTATGATACAGATATGCCATTGCCATGAATGTAAGCAATGTAGTAAGGCCAACCTAACTCAGGTGGGATGTGGGTGGATATGGAAAAGGGGACAATGGGAAGGGGGACTGGTAACTAGGAAAATGAACCCTAAAGGACATTTTTAAAAAGTGAGATGCTAGGAAAGGTGTTCTGTAACTTTGAAATTTTAAGGTAAAGCTGAAGGGTAAAGAAATATTATTTATTCAAGAAAGCTTTCCTTAATATCTTCCTTATCTAAATATGTAAACACCCCTATTATTCCTGGTATTGAGTTTGTTTAGTCTATTGTCTCTATAATGACTAATTTCAATATATACATTTTTCACTAGAGTGTAAGCTCCATGAATAAATGGGCCATGTCATTCTTATACACTATTTTATGCCCTGTGCCTAGTAAAGAGTTGGTGCCCCACCAATATTGATAGGCAGGTAGGAGGGATGGATGGAAATGAAGCAGAGAGGAAAGAAGGGAATACAATTTAAACAAGGGACCAACAAAAATGTTCAGAGGAACTTGGCCAAGGTGGTAAGTAAACACAAACCATGTCATCAAACTCACTTAAGTCTAAATATAGAATCTCAGTGGGAATTTGTTGAGTCTATTCGAATAAAGAAAAGGAAAGATACAAATGTCTTTAAAGGAAGATTTGATTTGAAATTAAATAGATGAGTATAACCCCAGTCATGTGACTTGATCAATTAGCTTCACATATCTGCTTCTTCATATTCTCAACAAGAGAATGGTGAAGCTTATGCATCCCTCCCAGAGTGGTGTGGAGAAAGACAGATGACAGGCAGGAAATCCTGCTGTTTGAAGAATTAGGCAGCAGTCTGTAGGAAGAGAATCTGGAAGGACTATCTGTGTGAAAACCACAAGGAGCAAGATCACTGCATGCTAGGAGAAAGAAACTTCTGGTAACCTCAGCAATGATGGGCAGTGCTGCCTCAGCAGACAGAGACCTATCACTGGAGTTCTTGGGGCTATTGTTGGCAGACCACTGAGGACATTTTAAAGTGGGTCATATTAACAGTGCAGTCATTGCATTAGATGATCCATAAGATCTCTACCATTTCTAGAGACTATATTATTGTATCAACTTATGATGTGCACAGTAACCATATGTGGAATAATTATGCACATGAGCAATGTCCTATTTATCTAGGATACCAACAATTAGAAAGCTTAGCAGCAATTTTATAGTAAAAATGTGCAAGAAGAGAAACTTAAAATTATATTTTGAATTACCAAAGAAAGATGAAACTGAATGCAGCATACTTTTTTGTTTTATAATATTTTAATAGTTAGAAGAATAATTTTGCTTTAATCAGAATACCCAAATTAACAGAGAAGGTTCTTCTCCTACTACTCTGAGTTAGCAGGAATTTGGTGATTAAAAAAGAGATTCCCAATATTCATATTTCAGAACTTAAAACATTACAAGATAGTATGTGTTCCAAAGTTGATTATATGATGATCCAAATCTGATTTAGCTTACAGTCTAGTGATGTAAATTGAATTATGTATCCCCCAAAACTCATTGAAGCCTGAATTGTGTCCCTTAAGTTTTATGAATTAGAAACTTAGCCCCCACTGTGACTCTTAAGAGGGTGGGAACCTCTATTATGGTGACTGAGTGGTGGAGCATTGAAGAGGTGATTGGATTGGAGGACCATGCCATAGTGAATGGATTAAAAATGGTGGTCAGGGGTGTGGTTCTGAGGGCTTTAAAAGAAGAAGAGAGTCTCTCTCTCTCTCTCTCTCTCTCTCTCTGCTGTCTCTGCCTCCACCATCCTGCACTGTGAGACTCCTGGGTCACTGTCACCACCACCAGATGGACTTTGGACTTCTCAGCCTCAGAAGCTGTAAGTGATAAATTTCATTTTCTTTATAAATTACCCAGTCCCAAGTATTTTGTTATAAGCAACACAAATGGCATAATACAGAAAATTGGTACCAGAAGTGGGGTGTTGCTTATAACAGATACTTGAAAATGTGGAAATGGCTTTGGAACTGCTTGTTAAGGAAAGGTTGGAGGAGTTTGTAGGACTCAGAAGAAGAAAAAATAAACAAGGGAAAGTTTGGAAAGTCTTACAGACTGGTTACATGGTGGTGAGCAGAATAATCACAGAAATATGGACTGTAAAGACCATTCTAAAGAGGTCTTGGAAAGAAATAATAAGGAGTTTTTTTGGAAACTGGGGCAAAGATCAACCTTGCTATGAATTGGTAAGGAATTTGGCTGAACTGTATCCATACCCTTGGACTATGTGGAAGTTGGAACTTAGGAGTTGTGAACCAGAGTACTGGTGGAAGAAATTTCTAAGCAGCAAAGCATTAAGGAAGCTGCATGGCTACTTGCAACAGCCTATGCTGAGTTATGGTGGCAAAGGCACAATGTAAAGCCAGAATTTAAAAGGGAAGCCAGAGCATAACAATTTGGAAAATTTGCAGCCTGGCCATGTGGTAGAGAAGCAGAGAGCATGCAATGGTGCAACCCAGTGACCATTAGCTAAGAAGATTAGTACAAAGGAAAGGGATTGTCAAAGGAAGGAGAAAAAGGCACTGAAGACATTGCAGAAGCCTCTGGGGCCAACCCTTCCATTTCAAGCCCAAAGACCTAGGGAGACAAAATGGTCTTGAGGAACAGGCCTGAGGTGCCCTCCATGGGCTTGCTGCCCAGAGCCACCTTGGGATGCTGCTCCTCAAACCAGCAGCCCAGCTTCTCTGGCTGCCCCAGCTGTGGCTAAATTTGCCCCAGGTATGGCTGGACGTGCAGCTTTGTTTTTTTTTTTTGTTTTTTTTTTTTTTTGCCTGCACTGTGCGCTAATCGGCCATCCCTGTATAGGATCCGAACCTGAGTGAGCCACGGGGTCGGCCCTGGACGTGCAGCTTTGAAAATACAAGCTGGAAGCCTTGGCAGCATTCATGTGGTGTTAGGTCTGCAGGCTTGCAGAATGCTAGAGCTGTAGAGGCTTGGGAGCCACCACCCTGATTTCAGAGGATGTGTAGAAAAGTATGGAGACCCAGGAAGAGATCTGTCACAGGGACAGAGTCGCCACAGAGCAATGCTGAGTGCAAACATGGGATTGGAGTTGCAGCAAAGAAACTCCATCAGTGCCGTGTCTCGTGGAGCTGTGAGAGTGGGACCACCATGGAGACCCTAGACCTCTGGAGCTACCAGGGTACAACACCAGCCTGCAAAAGCTAAAGCATCAGCTGAGACCAGGAAAGTCATAGAAGCTGAGCTGCCCAAGGACTTGAGGACCCAACCCCCACACCACCATGCAGAAAACGTCAAACGTGGAGTCAAGGTACATGATTTGCCAGCTTTGAGATTTAATGCCTGCCCTGCTGGGTTTTGGACTTGTTTGGGACCTGTTTCTCCTTTCTTTTGGCCTATTTATCCTCTTTGGAATGGGAATATATACCCTATGTTTGTCCCACCATTGTATCTTGGAAGTAGGTAACTTGTATTGATTACACAGATGGGACTTTGAACTTTGGACATTTGAGCTGAAACAAGTTAAGACTTTGGGGATAAAATGAATGTATTTCGATGTAAAAAAGACATGAGTTTTGGGGGTTCAGGGGTGGAATGTAGTGGATTGAATTGCATCCCCCAAAACTCATTGAAGCTTGAATTGTGTCCCCTAAGTTTTATGTATTGGAAACTTAGCCTTCACTGTGACTGTTAAGAGGGTGGGGACCCCTATTATGGTGACTGAGTGGTGGAGCCTTGAAGAGGTGATTGGATTGGAGGACCGTGCCATAGTGACGGATTAAAAATGGACGTCAGTGGTGTGGTTCTGAGGGCTTTAAAAGAAGAGGAGAGTCTGTCTGTCTGTCTGTCTGTCTGTCTCTCTCTCTCTTCTCTCTTGCTTCCACCATCTTTCAATGTGAGACCCCTGGGTCACTGTCGCCACCACCAGATGGACTTTGGACTTCTCAGCCTAAGAAACTGTAAGGAATAAATTTCATTTTCTTTATAAATTACCCAGTCCCAAGTATTTTGTTATAAGCAACACAAACAGACTAATACATAGTCATTTTTTATTATTTTAAATTAGTTATCATAAAGGCAATAAACTAAACAAACCCATCACCAGGAATAATAAGGGTGTTTACATATTTGGATAAATAAATGTTAGGAAATGCTTTCTTGGTTTATCTTTTTGGTTTATCTTTAATAGCAACATTTAAACTTTTACCTTTGACAAAAATAAATACTTTCATTGGGGAAAATAGTTTATAAATATTTTTATGTAATTACCTCACTTAAAAAAATAATATAATTTTCAAATTTTCTTGTATAATAAAATTACATTTTTTTCTGGTACTAAGGTAAAACCTCCATGACAATAAAATTAGAAGGAAAGGAAGTGAAAGAGTCTAACCACTGAAAAAACTTACCGTACTATAACAATCATTTTGAAATCACGTATGAGTACAACAATGCAGAGCTAGAATTACTAGAATTCTGCATATTATTACCTACCTAGGTGTGCTATGGGGAATAACTATCAGTGATTGATACATGTTTGTTTGAAACAATTTCATAGACATTTTCTAAAATAAAAGATATATGCCATGTCAAGTCATTTTTCTACTTGTTAGAAATAAAAGTCCAGTGCCTTAATTTTCAATGACAGCTATAAAATGACTAATTGTTACAAAAGTAGATGATAGTCTAGTAGATGACACATTATTTGATACTCCTCTCAAATAATATTATGTTACTGAAGCACGGTGTTCTACTTTTACAGAGATAAGTAAGACAAACAGAATATTTTGAAGTTAATTGAAGAGGAATCAGAATGAGGAGACAATTGAGCTTATGGAAAGAAAGAGAGGAGAGAGTAAAATTGTGGTGACTAGAGGCTGGGAAGGGGCAGGGATAAGAAGAGGTTGGGTAATAGATGCGAAATTTTAGCTAGAGAGGAAAAATAAATTGTAGTGGTTTACAGTAGTGCTAGGCATCTATAATTAATGACTTATTGTATGTTTTCAAATGGCTACAAAAATTTATCATCACAAAGGAATGATCAATTTTTGCAATGATGTATTTGCTGATCACCCTGATTTTATTTCACACAATGTATACATGTATTGAAATAAAACTCCATAAATATATACAATTAATATGTGTCAATTGTAAATAAACAAACAAATAAATAAATAAAATGGAGGGAGAGAATATAGTTCTGCAAAAATAGCAAACTTAATATTTGTTCTTTGGGAAAATTAATTTCTTTAAGAGTAAAGGTTTCTTCTACTAATTCTCACTGAGTTTAAAAGAGCATTTATTTTTTCTGTTTTTCAGAAGACATGCAGAATAGAAATAAAAGTGATTGTATTGAACCATAAGAGAACTTATAACTAGGTAGTTTCCTATTAAAATCAGACTTTAATAAGAATAGAATATTAAGGGTTATTACTAATCAGAGAAACAAGCCAAGCATACTTAAGGATAAACAACATATGATTCTGCCACTGATGAAATTAAATTCTAGAAAGGTTTTAATATTTCCTGTGACTAATGAAAGATGGTCAATAAAATCAGCAACTGTCAAAAATCTAACAACATTGCAAGTTGAGATTTTAGATTGAATTTAAAACCTTTATTTGGTTTCTCTATTCACATTTAAGGGCACAAATCTAGTTAGTGTTCTTATTACTTTATAAATGAACCATTTCATTTTAAATGGCATGTGTCTGTGCCAAAACATAGCACATACCCTGCCACAACTCCCTGACCTACTATTAAAGTGACAAACTGCATTGTTTTAAACTCAGATATCTCCATGAAAAATCTTTCTTTTCCTGACAAAGACAAAAGGTTAGACCAGATATACAACATCAGAGGAGCATTATCTTGTCAAGTGGCTGGAATATATTAATACAGGGAGGAACCCTTCAGTTAAAATTTTAAGGATGGTTGAAGGAAAATCTTTATGCCTGTTATTTATATTACTCTGGTCACGTGGGGAAAAAAAAGAAGAATAAATCTTGACTATTCTGATGCATACTGGAAGAAATCCAATTTAATTAGGAAAAAACACTGCTAACTTGGAGGTTGAAAAAATAGGACTTTGAAACAAGTAGAAACCATTATAAAATCTGATTTGTGATTAATAAGCAGTGAATTCTCCCCTGAAAGATATGCACTGTTGGTTATTTATTCAAATATCGTAGTTTACGCTCTACATGGCAGTCTCTTCATTTTTAAAGAGTAAACTGTAAAACTCCTTGCTTGTTTACATCCTTGTTCATTTTCCCTTTAATAAGATAAATAACAGTGAGACTAGGGATGCTTATCCTTGAAATGTCTTAGGCTGCAAGAATTGGATAATTGACTCCCTCTTTCCCTTATATCAGAGTTTAGCCAGAAAGAGCCAGAATAATTAATGTGGTCTGACCCATAGATATCCATTGTAAGTCATGGAAGTTCAACATGAGAAAAGAATATGTCAGGTACCAGGAAGTATCAGTGAGTTTATAACAGACCCATTGTGTAGAAAACTCAGGCTTGGGCATAAAACTAAAACACCATTTCTTAGCTATAGCAGAACTCTATTATGATGTGGCTGCTTCATGGATTAGTTCAGGATTTATATGGGTGTACTTGTGTTTTAAAAGTCAAGATATGATCTCTAATATTTTTCAGTGATTTTATACGCTTGGAAGCACTGAACATTGGACTGAGGCACAACCTTGGCCCTTGGATTTCTCAGACATTAGAGGATATTATTCATTTCTACACTAATTCACCTATTCATTCATTCAACAAATATTTGTTCAGCACACCTATGTGCTGGACATTGAACAAGCAATAATAATAAAATGTAAGTGCTATTACAAGAAAAATACATGAAACATATTTATTCTCTGGAAATGGGAAGGATGGTTAGGGAGACCTTGCTGACAGATGTGCCACTACCCTGTCACAGGAACCAGCCAAACAGGTCATATTCTGGCAGAGAATAAGGTACATAAAGGCCCAGAGGCCAAAGCAAAAGTACTTTTTAAAAACTGAAATAAGTTCAGTAAGGTTAGAACTTAGATTTTGCTTTTTTTCTTTTACTATTTTATTTGAACACAAAGTAAATAAATGTACACTCTTGTGCCAACTTGCTTATGTAGAACCAAGCTTTTCCTTTCAGTGTTTCAAGTTTCCTCGGATCACTTGAATTCAACAAATATCATGAATGTGCCACACTTACTGGTGCGATCTGAATGTTTGTCACCTGAAAATTCATAGGTTTGTGTCACCCTAAAATTCATAGGATGAAATCCTAACTCTCAAGTTGATGGTATTTGGAGATGGTCCTTGTGGGGCGATTAGATCATGAGAGCAGAGCCCTCATGAATGGGATTAGTTCCCTATAAAAGAGACCTCAGAGAGCTCCCTCGCCCCGTCCACCACGTGAGGACACATAGCAGGTGCTGTCTATGAACCAGGAAGCTGGCCCTCCCCAGACACTGAATTCTCTGGTGCCTTGATTTTGGACTTTCTAGCCTCTAGAACGATGAGAAATAAATTTCTGTTGTTTATAATCCACCCAGTCTATGGTATTTTTTTAAAAAGGCAACTGGTAAGGAGACCTTAACCCTTGACTTGATGTTGTCAGCACCACACTCTCCTAAGTGAGCCACGGGCTGGCCCCAGTCTATTGCATTTTTTATAGCAGCCAAATGACTAAGACACTTATTTTTCTAGTTTTTTTTTTTTGACTGTGTGTGCAGTTGAATTGAAATAGTATTAGTAAATCCTAGTCATTGAATTACTGCCCTTCTCCCCTAAAACTTTGGTAGGCATCTCTGAAAATACAAATGTTTTCTTAGTTATCACACCAAAATAAACAAAATTTTTTGAGTGGGGGGAGAAGATACTTCTATTATTAAAACAAACAAACAAAAAACAAAACCTCCCCAGACTAATTAAGCAATATCCTCAAAGTTCAACCTGTAAAATAAAAAGTTGATGTGTCTTATTATATAAAAAATTAGGGACTTCTCTTCATAACACCAGGCTGTTATTTAAGGCTTTCAACATCTGAAACCACTGAGGTCCAAACACAAACAAGCAAAGGAAAAAGTCCAAATTCCCTTCACTGGAGAACTTACACATCATCCACTGATTTTTCTGCATGAAGAAATTTCTCATCAACTGATGTAATTTCATTTGCTTTATGCAGCTAACATAAGGAAGGAGTAGCTGAGACTTCTAGCATGATGTTAACATTGTTACTACATACACCATGATTTAATTGTTGATTTTGACCTCTCAATAATGTAAAGATGGGAATAGACCAGAAAGAAGGCAAAGGTTAAATACAAGTAAGGCATTGAATAGAGGAAGAAGACAGACATAATAACCCAGAAAAGCATTCCCAATGAAAAACCCAATTTGACTTCAGCTCCGTTACACTGTATTTCTTATGATTAAATAATGAACAATGGTGGCAGCAAAAAAAAATTAAACTCTTATTAAGCAGTCACTATGTATCAAACATCAGTTAAATGCATTATGTGGATTCTCCCATTTAAGTTGCACAGTAATTATGTGGGGAAGACATTGCTTTCTCTTGCTTTTAGAGGGGAAAACTGTAGTTCATTGAGGTTATGGGAACTCAGTCAGAGGTAGACCAGGAATAAAATATAGATATCTGGTAATACTCCATGTTCTTTTGCTTTTATCTTTATAATTGTCTTTATTTTAATAATTTATTTAATTTTTTGTTTACGTACTTATGTATAACTCATTAAACCATGTGGTTCAAACTTTGTCTTAGTTCATCTTCTGTTACTATAACTGAATACCTGAGACTGGGTAATGTATAAAGAAAAGAACTCTGTTTCTTACAGTTCTGGAGACTGGGAAGTCCAAGAGCATGGTGCTACTATCCAGGGAGGACCTTCTTGCTGCATCATAAAATGGCAGAAAGTAACACATGGCAAGACAGAGCAAGTGTGCCAGCTCAGGTTTCTTTTTCTTCTTATAAAGCCACCAGTTCCATCACAGGGACCTGACCCTGATGATCTTGTCTGATTCTAGTTATCTCCCCAAGGTCTTACCTCCAATCAACATATGAGTTTGGGGATTAAGTTTCTGACACATAAAATTTGGGAGACACATTCAAACCATGGCAAACCTCAAAATGCATAAAAAGATATTCTCCGAAAAGACTTTCTTTGACTCTCAGTTTTCTTCCAAACTATTTTCATGCCATTATTTTTTTTAATAGTTCTAGAGACTTATGCACACCCAAGCCTCTGTGCCATGCATATATGTGTATGAGTGTATGTGTATTCGTTTTCCTCTCATTTCTTATGCCAAAGCTAACATATTCATCCTTTCATGCATCTTTCTAAAACATTCAACATTTATTTACTTAGCACATTGTTTCCAATTACTTTTTATAGCTACATAGTATAGTGTTCAATGAAATATACTCGTATATATACCACAATTCATTTAATCAACCCAATGGAGAGAAATTTAAGTTATTTCCAATCATTTCCTTTTTAAATAAGTGCTGTATATCATCATGAATTGAGATAAAGTCTCCATCAGGTTGTATCCATGAGTGACTAGAATAGCAGAGAGATAAACATATGTTATGTGTGACAGTTCTCTAAAATTTGGAATCATCTATTATAGTAGCATAACTTGACTTGTCATAGTTTCACTGCATCAATGGCTTTAATTAATGACCTCTCTACATCCATGCCCTTTGGTAGAGCCCTGCCATCTTGAAGATGGGATAACCAGTCAATTTCACTAACTGAAAAGGTGATCTCAGTTTCTGTATGGATTATCAAAGATTCATGTAAATTCCAGTTTATTTAATATCTTTAAGACTTCACATTCAAAATAAGATAAATGTATGTGTGTATGATTCTCATATGTTGAGGGGTCAGGTCATCTCTTATTTCTTCATGAATCATTGACCTAATCAACTAATAAGTCTATTCAATTAAACATTGAAAACCAGTCACAAATATTTAAAAACAGCCCAATAATAATTCTTGTTGACATTCATGTGTGAGGCACTGAGTGCAAGTATTTCACATACTCTTGTTCAATTCTCACACCAAATTGTAAGGGAAGCACAATTATCCCCATTTTAAAGAAGAGAAAACTGAAGCATGCCCAGTGTAAAATACAGCCTGTATGAAACAGAGTAGGTCAGACTCAGAACTCCAAGACCATTTTCTAAAAGGTTTTTCAGAGGTAGCTTTCTTAAGTGAAAGCTATTAGGTCTGAAATGAATTTCTATAAGAGAACCAGCCATGGGTTAAAGATGAAGAGTGCTTTATCCCTATCATTTTTAGGACTATAGCTAAGATATAACTCATGCTCATTCATCCTCCGAAGACGAGGTAGGGAAGGATCTCCATAGAACATGGTATTTAGGTTGTCATACCACTCATCTGTGTATTGATACAGTCTATTTTAGCATTTCTAATCACTCAATATTGGGGGATGCATGGTTGGGCTGACAATGGGGTAATTAATAGTTGCTGTGATAAATGACTGCCCACCATTATATTATTATCACACAGCATTTTACTTTGTACATAGTAGGTGATCAAATGTTTGTTGACCCCAAGAACTTGGAATGAAAGTTTACACAACATGATGTTTAGGATATGTGGGACTGAAATTGGCAAGATGATTAGAGGAGCTCAAGAATATTCCACCTGCAAACTTCTTAGAAAATCAGGGATATTAATTTACACAATAGCTAATTTCCTGAAAAGTGGCCTGAAAAATCACACATTCCATAGACCAATCATATTTTATATTGATTTGCATTATCTGGTAAGAGCTCTTAGTCTTCATTTTGGATTGATCTTTAGTTGGCTCAATCTTCCTTTAATTAAACTTTTCTGCTATTTTCCCTTCTCATTTGTCTGCCCGGTCTCAAATGGTTAGTGATCTAAAGCAACCATGACACACACAAAAAATTCTACTACTACTATGACCACAGTATTTAACAGAAAAAAAGAACACTTCTTTTTTCTAATAGAGAATATTTTAGTTTTTCATGTCAGCTTTAAAAAAAGAGAGATGTATTTTCTTTTCTACAGCAGTAGTCATTTGGAGAAAAACAGTTTATTATAGAATAATCACAGTATTAGGTTACTTTGCATTGTAGAAATTAT
Source organism: Galeopterus variegatus (assembly GCF_000696425.1). NCBI lineage: Eukaryota > Metazoa > Chordata > Mammalia > Dermoptera > Cynocephalidae > Galeopterus > Galeopterus variegatus. The sequence continues at coordinate 76,646 of NW_007726746.1, forward strand.
GAATCAACTTGCTCTTTAATGATGAATTTATTCACTTCAAATTAATTTCCACACCCTTTTTACTAGTTTCTCTTCTTTCACATGGAAAGCACTTTTGATTTACAGGGAATTAATTTTTAGTCCAGAAAAATAATAAAAGGCATAACTTCTGAGTCAAGCCGATCTAGGTTCAAATTCAGGGTCAGCACTCGCTGTACTCGCATCTTTGGGCAAATCATTAAACCTCTTGGCCTCTAATCTTAATTAATAAAAGTGGTGACAATAATAACTCATAAAATTTTAAGAAGATGGAGTACAATAATGTGTGAAACCACTTAACCCAATGTTTGGTATATAGTAGCCATGTTTACTAATATTATTTTTGTCATTACTTGTTGCATGGATAGCTAAATTCTAGTGTATTTAGAGTATTTTCAGTATTTTCTCACTGAAAGCCAACAGACTTGTTTCAACAGTAAAGCCTGAATCTGAAATATTACTGGTAAGAAAATTTAAAAAATTGCCTTAAGTAAAAAATTTGCCTTTATTGACTAGAATTAAAATGCAATGTTTTTTTTTTTTTTAATAATGAAACTTGGCTCAATAATAGCAAAATGAAATCTAACAGTGGAGTGCTGGTTTTATTCATAACAAGTGATGAGGCTGTTGATTCACTCTGTCTATTCAACCTCTGCATTTGATATGATTATCACTAGAATTTATGATGTTTGTGGGAACTAGACTCAGAGAGTTGGAAGATAAGTGTGGAAAACACTTTAAAATATGAATTTACTATAAATCATAAGTGCACTGGTGCTAAAAGAAAACAGTATGTGTCACAGAATAATTACATCAAAAAGTTTGTGAATTTCCAAGAAAGGCGGCAACTTGTTCTGGTTTTCAAAGCAAAGTTAATGACAGTAGATATATGTATCTCTTCCCTAAATCAGGTATACTAAACAATATATTAAAAGTACAAGTATAGATAGTATGTATTACATATCTATGCATACCCTTATAAAAAGAATAAACTCTAGCTAAATAAATACCATTAGTCTATGTATCAATCAAACTTTATTTCTATAAATTAGTTTACTTACATCTAATTAATAACTTTATTTAATCTATTCCATAGTCTGCTCTTCTGAGGTAAATTCACAAATAGTTGATTCTGCCAGTACTCCCCCACTATGAACTATAATTAATTTGGTGTTTTTTTTGTTTGTTTGTTTGTTTTTTGTCTTTTTCCGTGTCCAGCAACGGATCGCAACCCTCAGTGTTGCCCCCGTACCGGACCGGGGACCGGCAATGGGATTGCAACCCTCGGCGTTGCTCCCGCGCCTCGCTCAGCCAGTGAGCGGGAACCGGTCCGTATGTGGGATCCGAACCCTCGGGCGGGAGCGCCGCCGCGCTTCCCAAGCGGCGCACTATCCAGTGCGCCACCGGGCCGGCCCTAATTTGGTGTTTTTATAAGAAGATGATTTCCAAAGGTCAGGATGACAGGTGTCCAATATAATAATTCCTGTACTCTGAGGCTGGGTGAATACAGAGCTGGAAGAGAAAAAACTCAAATCTGCTAATAGAGATTTACCATACCAATTCCTCACCAATCAGATTGTCAATCATATCTCATTAGTTTCCTAATTAAACTGTAAGCGAGATATGTATGTACAGATGATATTTTTTGAGCTACTGAAATCTCATATTCATTTTCTAAAAGGCTAATCACATTAAATCATTGAATGTAAGAAAAAAATTCTATAGCTGTAATAATTTAAACCCATTTTTCAAAGAATAAAAAAAGCCTATCAAATAACAACATTGTTATTCTTGGGACTTTTTTTTTTGTCTTTTTCCGTGTCCGGCAACAGATTGCAACCCTCAGTGTTGCCCCCGTACCGGACCGGGGACCGGCAATGGGATTGCAACCCTCGGCGTTGCTCCCGCGCCTCGCTCAGCCAGTGAGCGGGAACCGGTCCGTATGTGGGATCCGAACCCTCGGGCGGGAGCGCCGCCGCGCTTCCCAAGCGGCGCACTATCCAGTGCGCCACCGGGCCGGCCCTAATTTGGTGTTTTTATAAGAAGATGATTTCCAAAGGTCAGGATGACAGGTGTCCAATATAATAATTCCTGTACTCTGAGGCTGGGTGAATACAGAGCTGGAAGAGAAAAAACTCAAATCTGCTAATAGAGATTTACCATACCAATTCCTCACCAATCAGATTGTCAATCATATCTCATTAGTTTCCTAATTAAACTGTAAGCGAGATATGTATGTACAGATGATATTTTTTGAGCTACTGAAATCTCATATTCATTTTCTAAAAGGCTAATCACATTAAATCATTGAATGTAAGAAAAAAATTCTATAGCTGTAATAATTTAAACCCATTTTTCAAAGAATAAAAAAAGCCTATCAAATAACAACATTGTTATTCTTGGGACTTTTTTTTTTGTCTTTTTCCGTGTCCGGCAACAGATTGCAACCCTCAGTGTTGCCCCCGTACCGGACCGGGGACCGGCAACGGGATTGCAACCCTCGGCGTTGCCCCCGCACCTCGCTCAGCCAGTGAGCGGGAACCTGTCTGTATGTGGGATCCGAACCCTCCGGCGGGAGCACGGCAGCGCTTCCCAAGCAGCGCACTTATCCAGTGCGCCACCGGGCCGGCCCCTTGGGAGTTTTTTTTTTTTTTTTTTTCCTCCTGTAGCAATCAGATTTTAATTACGAAGCAAGCATCAAATATGACAAATAGCCAGTAAAATCAAATGACTATCTTGCCCAGTTAGCTTTCTTCTTGCTCCCTCTTTCTGATTATCCTTAAGAAAGCAGGATAATTTTTTAAAAATTCAAAGCAAGACAGAATTAAATGCAAATACCCGTGAAGAGTGTGATAAAATTTTCAAGTCTATAGCCACAAAAGCTTTTTCTATAGTATCCTTGCAGGATAATTTCTTAAGCAGGAGATAACTCTAATTTGACAATGGTTCATAAAAGTATTTTCATCAATGGAAGCACTGCAATGAGACAATGCTTCCTAGCACTTAGGAAAAAAGTCAGCTTTATTTCTTTGCACATGTAGGGAATACTACCAGAGGCAGGAAAAAAAGGAACTTTCATTTTTCCTGAGTAAAACACACAAAAAGTAGTTATATGGAATAGACTTTGTTTTTGCTACTACTGGAACCTTGAGCAGAATAAGGTTGGCTATCTATTAGATGGATTGCATTTAGTGTTATATGTACTGTAAGAATGCAAATATAATTTTCTAATTAGTAGAGTGACAGATGAGTCAATTGGTAATGTGGATACGGAGAGAAACTTGGCATTGAGGCCAGCAAGGGACAGTATCATAAAAGGCCCTGAAAACCATGGTCATTGAGGAAAATCTGTGAAGGGCCTGGGTGTTAACAGTAATTCCATCAAGGCTAAATGTAGGTGAATTTGGACACTTGGGGGAAAAGATGGTCTAGAAGTAAATGCATGTGAGTTAGCATTCTAATCCCCGTGAATTATTGGCACTTTTTATAAGCCAAATAAATATTACTTCCATAGAATCTGGTATTAATTTCATAGAATTAGAAATGCAGATATACCATACATTCTACCAAAGCCATAATTCCTTAAAGTGGCAGTTAAATTATATTTTATAATTAGATTCAGCAGTATTTCAAGGTTGATATAAACTATTTAATAATGGATTTGTGCTATCTTGTTTGAAACAGACCATTGTTGAGATTCATTATTTTTACTTACTGTCACTGATTTTTTAAGTAAGATTTTAGTTAGATATATGATTTTTCTTTACAGAAATATTGTGAACCTCGTACAGAGAATTCCCATATACCCCACACCCAATTTCACCTATTACTAACATCTTACATTACTGTGGTTGATTTGTCACAATTAATAATCCAATATCAATACATAACTATTAACTTAAGTCCATACTCAGAATTCCTTAGTTTTTACCTGTGCTTTTTCCATTCCTAGTATCCCAACCAGCATACCACATTTCATTTAGTTGTCATGTCTCCTTAGGCTCCTGTTAGATATGACAGTTCCTCAGACTTTTCTTGTTTGATGACCTTAGTTTTGAGGAATACTAGTGACATGCTATGTAGAATATCTCAGTTGGGACTCGCATGACATTTGTTTCATGATTAGACTGGGGTTTTGGGTTTGGGGAGGAGATCACAAAGGTGAAGTGCATGCTCATTCTTTATGTTAAGGACACACAGTATGGACATGACTAGTCACTCGACAAGTGTTCCTGGTTGCCCAGTTCTCCCCTTCTCTGCTTTGTCTGGACTAGACTTTAGCAAGGCTTCTCTCCTCCCGACAGACCCCTGAACTTTGTCTCCTCCAAGCCTGAGCAGACAGTTATTGCAGAGCATGCCTCCCTTATCACTCATCCTGAGAATCGGCTGACCACGGCAAGACGTGTTTTCTATCAAATTTTTCTGGTCATTATTCTCCCTCATTTGTCCAATGTACTAGTTCACTGGGGATGCCGAAGCAAAACACCACAGATTGGATGGCTTAAAAAAAACAGCAGTTTATTTTCTCACTGTACCGAAGGCTAGAAATCCCAGGTCACAGTGTTGGCAAGTTTGGTTTCCTCTGAGGCCTCTCTCCGGCCATGGATGGCCGCCTTCTCACTGTGTCTTCACATGGTCTTTCCTTTGTGGGGTGCATACCTGGTGTCTCTTTGTGTGTCCAAACTTCTTCTTCTTATAAGGACCCCAGTCAGACCAAATTAGGGCCCACCCATATGACCTCACGTAACCTTAACTACCTCTCTAAAGGCCCTTTAAATCTTCAATTACAGTCACATTCTGAGGTACTGGGGGTTAGGGCTCCAACATAATAATTTGGGGGAGCACGATTTAGCCTACAGCATACAACTTCCCTTTATTTACTGCTATTCCTTCTTACTTTATAAAAGAAAATCCTTTTATCGTTTGATTTTGAGACACTTGCAGATTTCTGAGAGCGTAGCAGTCTCCCTATTATAACAGGTTTTTTTTTTTTTTTTTTTTTTTTTTTTTGATAAAATTTCTCTTTGTCTACGTCTGAGTTTGTTTTTCTTTGGCACACTGTTGATGTTGGCTTCCACCACGTGACTGAGAGAATGTTTGTCACCTTTCTCCAATGTAAAATTTCTCTTCCCCCCTTTCATACTGTACTCTATGGAAAAAGTCACTAGTAGAATTTGACACTTAACGGGTGGGGAGTTATGTGCCTCCTCAAAGGCAGAGTCTTTACAAAGATTATTTGGAATTCTTCTGCATGGGAGATATTTCTATTCTCCCATTTGTGTATTTTTTCAAGCATTTATTTATATCAGTATGGAATCATGGATATTTATTTATACATTGGGTTATAATCCAACACAGCTTTATTTTATTGCTTTGAAATTGACGTTTTAACCCAACATTTTAAGCCAAAACCCAGAGGATTCATGTACATACATGAACTTTAGCCAAATGTTGTTACTCTGTCATTGATCTGTGTATTTAATGAATCTGGGTGGTATCTGCAACTCTAGCTGCTTGCTTCCATGCTTGTCTCGAAAACCAAAGTAATAATGTGGGAAATCTGTAGGTAACCAGCTGGTTCCTGTTTTTTAACATGATGACAACTAAGAACTGTGGCTACTGTCAATTTGCCAAAAACAGCATTGAGTGTTAGGGGCTAGTAACATTTCATCTAGTTTTGTTAAGTAAAGTATAGATGTCGAGTAGTCATTCATTCAACCAGCCTATATAACCTTCAAACATTCTTACAAAGAATTCTGATTATAATGATCACGAAGGGCAGAGCCATAAAAACATTTCTCACCAAAAAAGAGAAAAGAAAGCTAAATATGCACAACAGAAAACTAACGAAATCTTGACAATCCGTGAAACATACAAGTAACTTTGTTTGAAATGATTAAAACAATTTAGTGCAAGTGTTCCATACTGTTCCAGGGCACTGATTCACCCTCAATGCAGTTTCAGCAAATTTAAGAAAGTTGGGTGTTACTTTTAAATCATAACTCTTCTTGTGACCTTTTAGTTTTCCCCTTAATATTTTGAATTTTACTAGATGCAAACAAACATTTTGAATTTTGCCAAATGTAGATATTTAGTATAGCCTTTGAATTTCCCTCTGAGTGAATCAGTAAGTTTTAGAGTTTCTATGGGGAGATGTTTACTTATCTTTGTATATACATATTTAAACTAAAAGAAAAAGTCCCGTGAAAACACACACACACACACACACACACACCTGAATCTGTACTAAGGACTGGGAAATGTTTATGAGCAATGAAATCTCCTAAGGTTTGACCTCCATTACTTTAAGTAGAGTGGACTACAGATTGTCATTTAAATCAGGGAACTAACTAGGCAAGTGTTTAGAAATTCTCTCACAAAAAAGTATGTTTTAAATATATTTTCAATGCAGATGGACCTTGTAGTTTAAGTGCTTGAAGTATCTATTAATGCTATATCTATAATTTCTAAAACATGACTTTATGAAATGAATTGGAGTGATTCAGCTAATAACGTGTAATAATTGGCATCCTTCATTTCCAAAGGGATTCAAGGAGGGATATCTGCAGTGAAGATTGGCATCGATTCAGTTACTTTGACCCCAACTGAAGAAATAGAATGAGTACAGTGTTGCAATTTACATTGCATAGATGACACCCATTACAAAGTCTTGTGAATGTCTGAGGGAACAGTAACTACTCTGGTCAATGAACCAGCCTGACTTCACCAAAGCAAGCAGATCCATTGCTTTTGGCTAGAGGCACTAAGCCACAATAAGAACTATTCTCATTTTTATGACAGGACATGCACTGATGTTTTGACATTTCTGTGATTTAGACAATTTGGTTGAAAATAACTACTTCATAAATTCTGGGAATAAAAAGGAAAATTACACTCAGTTCAGTTTCAGCATTTTTAGGAGGTTATACAGTATATCTTGCAGACTTATAGAATAGCCAGACAAAAAGAAAAGAAAATGAGCACAGTTGCCAGCAAGGATTAATTACCAAAGTTGATTAACTAGTTGTAAATGTTTAAAACCCTTTAGGTGTAATATTCTTATGATTGCTTCCTTTTGTTTTTCTACTGGGTATTGTGTATGCTATTAACTCCACCTTAAGAGTATGCAGATTCCTAGAATAAAATAGTAAGTGTTAAATCTTAGTGGTTATAGGGTTTGGGGGACACACAGAACTGTCTTTCAATTTTGACTCCGATTCTTAGAAGTCAGAAGAGTTCTTGAGCAAGATATTTAACCTAAACAAGTCAACTTTCTCATTTTTAAACACCAATACTAATTTTGACTTCATACAGTTTTTGTAAGCAGATAATGCATATAAAGTGTCTAGAATGGCACATGATAAAGCAATCAGTATTAGTAGCAGCAATATCAGAAGCAGTGGTAGTAATTATTAGTTATTATAAAAGTTCCCTTTGATCAGGTAATACTTCTCTAATTACAACTTGACCAAGGTCCTATTCACTCTGATGTTTAGAAAGTGGAAGCCATTAATTAAATATGTTTGACTTCTTCTCCCCCCACCAGACACCATTCAATTAGCAATAAGGAAGACTATTTTGTATCTATTATATTAGCCACTTGTCTCTAAACCTTATGTGGAGTTTTGTAATTATTTTCCCCTCACCTTTGTAAGATATACCTTCCTTCAGACATACCCTCCCTTAATTTAGGCAGAGTGGGCCATAGGTTAATCTAAAATGGATTTAAAACAGGGGACTGTTAGTCTTTGGTTCTTTTAACATGACCTTCGCACAGCCAGAGTATATTTCTTTTCCCACTCAGGTGGAAACAAAACAGCATGCACTAATCACTGCCAGTGGACTTTCTTTGGGTATATCAACCTTACAGTTTTGGCTTGGTGACAAGAGTTTTGGCTAGAGAGAAAGTTATTGAGTAGTTTCGGAGATCTGATTACAACATGCGTGATCAATTTTGAACTAAGAAAATGCTGAAGATGGATTTTCTTACTCTTGTTCAGACAGACGTATAAAAGGAGGAAAGAAAAAGCAAAATATGAAGCAATGAAATGCATAATTTTAAAGAAGTCAGTTATGGGACAGTCCCAAGAGAGTTATGCCCTGTGGTTCATAAATCTGTCTGCTGTTTTCACTGTTCTATCATGTGCCACTTACTTTTGTTTTATCTGTCTGGACAAATTAGCCAGCAATGCGTCATAAATATCCTTAGTTAGCAAGGCTAGTTTTCCTTAGGGAAAGTTCTCTTTTTTATTTTCTTCTCATTATAAATTGCAGGTTTAAATAAACTGTTAGGAAATCAAAACAATTACGTTATTATTCCTATAATCAACTTTCTTGATGTCCTAATCACTCAATCATTTAAAATACTTTGAACCCTGGTATTTTCCAACCAATGATGTCATTCATTTAAAATAGGGTTACCAGGAATATCATATTTCTTACTTAGATAATATTGTGATATTACTTACACTTTTATATGCATATTGAAACGTTTGTAAGAATTTATTGACTCTACCAGATGTGCTACATTGACGGGGCGGAGAATGCTTGTTCATTTGAACAAGGAATTTATGCAGCCAATTGTGGTCTCTTACCATTTTTATGCACTTCACAGCCTGTTTTCTAATTTTAAATATGGGTTCTGATGTGTATATTTATACATAGCCATTCTTGAATCAACCTGTAACTGTAAGCCTTTGGGAGTGATTGCGTTTGAACATCTGGACTCACCACATGTTTTCAGTTGGAACTGAAACATCATTTCGAAGACCTAGGTTTTTTTAAAAGGAATATATGGTGATGACATTCTACAGGTGTTCCAGATGATAAGAAATGTGTTTTGAACATATGATTTAGGATTTATTGTAGCAAATAGAGGTGTAAAATGATAATTTAAACTGAAGTGGTTTTACTAAAGGCTTGTCATATGTCTTTCCATTATATCACACAATTAAATGTTCTGATACTGTTTGAACAAACAAATTGAATTATATGACAATCTAGTTTTTATATTATCTGTGGAAAATCAATGATTATTTACATTACAAAAGAGTCCTTGAGATAATATCAGTTTTCAAGCACCTCAAGTCATACTTCGTGTTCATTAAACACGTTAAGAATTACATACTCTCTTTTGAGGTGCTAATATAATCGCTTTTAATCATGACTAGAAATTTGCCTTCATCATAAAATTGCCTAATGGTTAGCATAGTTTCTTATAATACTTAAAAGAGAATATTTATCTCAGTCTTCTCTTGTAGAAACTGAATTAACCTCTTTATAGGAACCCTATGGTTTGTATTTACAATGTATGTATGTATCAGCAGAAGCTAATTAATTGGAATCTGTTGCCTTCTATGAGGAACCTTAAAGCATGTACCATTTGCCTGTGCAGATTAAAGAAAACACCAGGAGCTAATTTCAACAGAACTTTTCTGAAATGTCAGGAACCGTTTAATCTAATAAAGAAAGTTCACGTGAGGAAGACTCTTCAATCACTGACTTTTCATACACTACAAAACTCACAATATAACCTTTCTACATATGTGCATGTTCATTTACCATGTTATGTGTACTGTAATTATAATAACATCCAAACAAATGTATGAACTAAGATGGTATGGCAATCTGCATATACACATGCAGAAACAGTGAATGAATGGGCACTTTGTTTTAAAATTAGGATTGTCTCCATTTCTCAGTTCACACATAAACTCATGATATTGTGGTTACAAATCTATCTCACTTTGCGTGATGATTAGGTTTCTAACTAGTTGTGAATAAATAATTTTTTTAGTTAAATTAATGGTTTTTAATGTATTTCAATAAAGTTGTTCTCTAAAGACCATTATGATGAACTTTTTGTGAAAAATATTTTTAAAGTTAATAAACCTTACAATTTAGCATTTTATTGAGTTTTCCTGTACCAGCACTCCTTGAAGCAGGATGCACCTGTTACTACATTTTTAAAGATGGCTGTATAATATGTACAAGAAATATTATTAATTATTTAGTAAAAAGAACACAGAGATCAGATAATTTTCTTGTTGGAAGTTTCTGTAATATATATTTCAGTCTCCTGTAATGCGATCTTTAAAATGTAAACTGCAATTGAATTCAAAACAGTCAATCACATTTTACAATTATGATAATTCTTATTTTGATAGGCTCTTGCATTTTACTTTTCGATGACTTAAAATGCAGCAATTATTTCAGTCCAAAAAATTCTTCCTAAGGGTCAGCATTGACTTGTGCCTGTGGGTAGAGTAAGGAAGCTGCTGCTTGCCAGTTCAATGTCATTGAGATCAGCAAGGAGCTTTGATTTTCAGGATCCACATCATAGTCTAAGAATGTTTTTAAGTGAAGGAACTGAAACTGAAAACTAGCTGGAGGTTCCTCATTACTTATTCTTCCTTGTTATTTCAGAATTTTTTAGTTGTAGCTATTTCTACCCATGCTTCAATATTAATGTCAACATGAAAGGGGATTATGATCCTTTTTTTTTTTTTTGTAATTTCAAAGAAACTGTCCATGATTCCAACGAAAGACTGACGTGCTCCTTCAGACATATACAAGTAAGATTCCTGCAGAAAATCAAGAAGGAACATTTTGGTAGACCAATGCCACATCAATGAAAACAAAATCTATTTCAACAAGTTATAAATAATTGATGTAGTATACATGCAGAGGACAAATTTTAAATCCGTCTCAGAAAACAAGAAAATTACATCTTTTGTTTCCAACTATTGTTACATCAGCCAAAACCTCAAAACTTATTTAACCACGTTTCATCTTAGCTAATATGCTCTGTGCCACATTAAAACTCAGCAATGTCAAAAATGGTGTAATAATGAGTATAACATTTAATCTGACATGATTAAAGATCCAGATAAACTTCCAACTTGTGATCTAGCTCAACATAAAATAACATTGAAAGGAAACTTTTCCAAACTTTCTCCAGTAGAAAAGTTGAAATAGCAAAGAAATTTTGAGAGTAGAGACATATTCCTGCCAATATATATTAGGTGGGCAACTTTAGGACAATTATTTAGAAGTATTATTAATAGGATGAATATTCCCTATATACAAAAAATGTTTCTGTTTGAAATAATTTAAAACTCCAAGACCCTGGAAATCACATTAATTATGAATTTACTCTTAGACATTTTTAAAGTTCTTACACAATTTGAAAAACTAGAATGTTTGGCAAAGTGAAGACAAAATGAACATGATATTGAATGCTTATGAATCATGAAAAAATGCATATTGCTTTGGTGTGTAACACAAAGCTGCTGTTTTTGCTGTATATCAAAGAAGACAATCTGGAACATTTCTCTTTCAGAAGGAATAGAGATGATTGAACTGAACAATTTTTAGTATGTAATTTTAAAACTAATGTTCAAAAGTTTTAAAACAAATGTACATATACCGTATTATTGAGTATATAAACTCTTTAGGAAGAAAGGAAAAATCATACAAATCATGTGAATAAAAAATAATGAACATTAGTAAACTTTTAAAAATGTAAATAGTTTCTAAGTAACTTTCTAACTTTATGACTCCAAGAAATCTTTCACGGAATATATAATTTGGTAATTGCTCATTCAAATTTGGTAACTAAGCAAAAAAAAAAAAAACTATTTATTTTCCACCTGATATTTGGCCATTGGGATTTCATTAATGCCTGAGAAATGCTATTCTTGATGCTTTTTATCTTGCCAATCGTGAAAGAAAGACATTAGAATTTACTCAATGTTTACTAAATATATTCTGCCTTTTACAGACTGTAAAACTCCTCTATATTCTCTCCTCATCCCCTTTCTTCTTACAAATAATTCCACATATTGACATAAATTGCACAAGAACTTTTCTTCATTTTTTATTGCACCCTAGGAGACACTAAAATGAATTCTTTACATTCATGCCAGTTACCAACTTCCCAACAGTCCTAAAAAAGTCACTGCAGTAATACAGTAATTCTTTCCTCCTTTAATTTTCACATCCTCAGTCAATTGCATATTTTACATACACTCCCCATGGACTTAAATCTTTTGTAAGAAAAATTGGAAAATGAAATAAGTCATGCACAGGAACAAGTCTTCCAATGAATTATGTATTTTTGCATGCAAATGCTTCTATTTTCACAATATTTCACTGTTAAGCATGTGCTCTTCTAGGATTTCCTTTAATCTTATGCTACATATTTTATTGTATGTCCGTGTTAAAGCCATTAACTAAGTGTCACTCTAATGATTCCAGATTACCAGCATTTAAATACTTTATGTGGGGGAATTCAATTAAGACCATATAAAATACAATTAGTAGAAAAAATACAGACATGCAAGCATAGAAAATGTATTTATTAATTTGTGTTAATTTAAGTTAGAATGTCAAGTAAAAAAATGGCTTTATTATTAAATCTGTCTAGTGCACTTAGCTTTGATCATAGACTGCAAGGTAATTATACTGCCAACTTATTGGGACCCTGAATGGGACAGGAAAACACAATCCAATTACAAGTGACTAACACTACAAGATGCTCTTATCAAAACTGAGCAGAGTAAAATTTTACAAACCTGTTGATAATATTATTCCTATATTCCCTGTAGACTCATAACACATTCTTAATTTGGTTTTGTTATTACAATTTCACCAGTAATATGAACAACAATGACTGACCTCACCTAAGAGCTAGTCTCATTTAAAAAATAATGACAGGTGAAGACAGAGGTGATCTAAAAAATCATAGGTAATTTTTTATTTTAAAAAACAACTTGAGACTCAATGATATCAAACAGCATATAAATTATTAACCTCGTTGCATTATCTCTTAATCTCACAAACATCTCACATTTTTGTGCTGTTTATATACGTATATGCTTTCGATAGTAGCTTCTCAGTAAAGACTATCACAGCACATGCTTCTGAATGAGTAAATTATCCCACATTGTAATGATTTGATCAAACTCTGCAAGTTATGCGCCTTATCATTGGTTCCCCCAAACTATGGAAGTTAAAAAAAAGCAAAAGAAAAATACTGCTAAGCATACATACAGGACAAAGCTGTGCCAGAGAAAAAGTATGGTTTATACAAATGATAATGAATAATTTGGTCCGTGTAGAAATAATATATATTGTGAATTGCATCACAGATCACAGTTTGAGTTCAATTTCCCAACTGTGAACTCAAAGGTCATGGAAATGCAAACAATCATGTAGATTTTCTCTTAGGAAAGATTTAGTAGTTGTTCTTTCATTTAATGGCAATTTTTCTTGTGAAATTATTTACTTGAAGATAGACTAATATGAAGGAAGAAAACAAAGCAGTTCAACATAAACCCGGCATTATATTAAAAAGTACTCATGGTTTCAAGTGTGTTCAAGTGTAATGATGTCACAAATAGATAAATCTTAACTGTCTCTTACCTGTAGTAGCAGAGTGTCTTGCAAGTGCTGAAAGTCGAAGAGATGCAAGTCTCTAAATTAGAAAACAAGGGGGTGTTTGCATTCCCAGTTTTAGCAGAGCTAGAGTGTTCTATGCAGAAGTGATAAATTGCCTCTTCAAAGTCGTCCTGACCACGGTGTGCATGGGCAGTAGTTAGAATCACTGCCCGCTGCTGCTTGTGCAGCTTTCTGCCTTTGCACAGAGTCCTAATACATGAGAGTGCCGGAGAGCATCCTTTTCCCCCCCATTTCTCTCCCCCTCCTTTCTGCGTGGTCTTTCTTCTTCTGTTTCTCACTATGCTTCTCTCTCTCTCTAATGGAGAGTTATCATTCGACAGACAGGCAAAGAGGACAGGCTGGCAGGCAACTGTGCAGCTCCCCTCCTGCTGAGGCACATGAATGTGTTGTGAATAAAGACAAAGCCCCGAACCAGCATAGCACGTTACACTCTGAAAAAGCGCTGCAATGATACTCTGCACTGCAACCCGGCAGGCAGGCGTGCAGGCGGGCAGGGGAGAGGTGGATCGTATTCCCCTTGCTCTCTCTCCTAGGAATACACATCATAAAGTTTGGCTCAGGACCCTTCCCCTCCTCTAGGGGACCATGTTTTCTGCGGGAAGAAGTTCTTTTATTAACTGTCTGGACACGTTGAACAAAAGTATTTTAGATAGCTTTCTTTTATGTTAAACTTGGAGAACCTAGCTAATCCCCAAGTTGTTGTCAAAGTACCTGGATTTTCTAACTTTAGAAGATAAAGATAGAGATAGACTATGTTAGGTTCCAAATAAATGTTTTCATGGTATGGAAGATGGATTTCTCTAGTCTGAGTATTCTTGAGGGACTGAGTGGAGAGGGGTTAGGTGGAAGGAAGGTGAGCAGACAAACAAAAAGCATCAGTGTCTCACAGGTGCCAAAAATAGAAATTGAGATAAACTAAAGTGAAATTGATTAATGAGTCTGCAAGAACATCAGTGCAAAGGGATGAAAACAGTAAATAAAGTGGAGTCACTGATTTTCTATACCTATCGTTCAGTTTTGATAACAGAAAGTGATTGTAGTTCTATAGTTTTTGTTTTGTTGTGGCTTTTGCAAGTATTCATATGTAAGTAAGCATAGACAACATATATCCTATATTTAGGAAAGATTTAGTAGATAATAGCCTGCAGGTATTTGCCAAAGGAAAGCCAGAATTATTTTTTCATATTAAAGAAGCTACAGGAACTTAGTGAACTATGTATATAGAGCTTTGGGATGCACACCCCCCAAAAAATGTTGGTCCCAATCATACTATCAGAAAGAGACTTTATAAAGGACAATAATATAATCCATACATTAGGTTTTAGAAAATTAATCAAGTGTAAGTTAGGATCAGATGTATATGAATGGTGAAACACTTGAAATAAATTATGTCTGGAATAAAGTATAAATTTACTTCTATCCCTCATGAAAATGAAGTCGGGAGGTAAGTAATTCAGGGATAGACGTGAGCCATCATCAGGGGTCTAGGCTTCTTGCTGCTCCACCATCCTTAATATGGTTCATAGTGGTTACTCACATTGCAGCCATTAGATTGATGTCCACACTTCAGGAAGAAAGAAGGATGAGGAGAACATGCTCCCTACGTAAGGACATATCCTGGAGGTTGGATGTGACATGTCTTTGTCCAGAAATAAACCAAATGGACAGAGCTTGCTGCAAGTCAGACTGGAAAACAGAGCATGTGTGGTCATGTAGCACTATATGTACATGGCTAAAAATCTGAGGATTCTCCTATTAAGCAAGAAGGAAGCCATGGAGTAGTAACTGTCATAATAAGGATAATGAATATTGTAAATGATACCACAACATTCATTCTACTTTTATCCCGTTGTCATTATATCCCATTGCATTATAATTTAGGAAAATGATCCGATCTTCAGCAAGCAATCCTGATTAGTCCAAGGCATTCATAGTAATAGCACCATACACATAGGTGATAAGTTAAGAAATCCAGGCTTGAGCCAATCAGGGCATGGTATTCACTTGGAGGCAGGTATTGGCTAAAGCGTGACATGTTTTCTAACACTGGCCCAATCAAACTGAAGGGAGGCAAAATTGTTCAGTGTGTAAGAAAGGATTTAGGATCCAGTATCAAGATGAATATGAAAATTTGGAGAAAAAAAAGGAACTGGGTATTTAACAAAATCAATGAAATTTTGGATTAACCAACTCTGAAGCCAACACTAACTCTGAATGTCTAGGTTTGTTTTTACATCAATATGCTGCATTACTTTTTAAGCTACTTTGATATGTTTTTCTGTTAGTAAATGAAGAATTCTTAATCCTAAGTACTTGGTGGATAATTCCTTGTCCACATTCTTAACATGATGTGTGAAACTCATCATGGTTTCATTGTTCAGTGATATCTACTTTTTTAAGTTAAGAATAAAAAATAAAAAGGGCATAATAAGTTTCTACTCATGTCAGATATGCAAAGTTTAAATTTATTTATTTTAAATAAATTTCTAACAATGTAATTTTCATTGACATTCCATGCAGATTATTAGAGAACCAGTTTGTTGACTGGGGGATGTGTCACAAACTAATACATTTAAATGGCTGGGTTTTTTTGTTACAATTACTATTTCTCAGAATTTAACTAGAATAATAAACTATCCTGTGTAGATTTTCTCTCACTTCAGTCTATAATAATAATTATTGTATTTTAGTAGATAACATTTGCCCATGGGTGTGTTTACCCTATGCCAGATTCTGCTGTAAGTATTTATAATGTATGAACTCACGTAATTTTCACAACTTTTTGTGGAATACATTATTTTATTTTCAATTTATTTTATGAATTGAGAAATGGAGTCATACACAAAACTAAACTGGCACAAGAAGAAATAAAAAATCTGAATAGACAAATTGATATTCTAATCAAAAGCTTTCTAACAAACAGAACAAAACACTCCAGGCCCCCATGACTATATTTGTAAATGCTCAAGTCTGAAATGATACCTCTTGACACAAAATCTTTACATGCCCTTTTAGCAAACAGAGTAAGAGGAAACACTGCCTGATTTTATGAAGCTAGCATTATCTTGATATCAAAACCAGACACAGGCATCTCAAAAAAGAAAAGGACAAGTATCTCCCATGAATTAAGATGCAAAAGTCCCTAGCAAAATAGTGAAATGAAATCTAGTAATATATGAAAAAGATACTATATTATGACCTAGAAGGCTTTATCCCAGGAATTCAAGTTTGAGTTAATATGAAAAAAACAAACAATATAATTCACCATATGAACAAATTAAAGACAAAAGTTTTATTATTATCTTAATAAATGTAGAAAAAACATTTGAAAAACTCAACATCCATTCAAAATAATTAACATTGTCTACTCTTACTCCTTTTATTCAACTTTGTATTGTATGCCCAGCAGCTGCAATAAGATAAGAAAAAGAAATCAGAAAAAACAAGACTGTAAAGAAAGAAGTAAAGCTATTTTTTTTTTATCAGTAAGTCTGGTCATGTATGTAGTATATACTAAGGAATTTCAAAAATAAAAAAGATATCAGACTAATAAGTAAATTTAGCAATATCAATGAATGCAAGAAAATATACCAGAGTTAGATGTAATTCTAAATACCACCAATAAACAATTATAAAACAAAGGAACATATACATATATGTACGTATATGTACACATAGTTTATTTACTTTAAAATAGCATCATAAACTTTAAATATATAAAAATAAATTTTTTAAAATGTTCAGTATCTGTATACTAAAAACTAAAAAAGGATTGCTGAGAGAAATTAAATGAGACTAAATCCATGTCCTTTGCTTTGAAAAATCAATATTGTTGAGATGCCAATTTTTCCCAAATTGACCTACAAAGTGAACTCAGTCCCTGTTTAACACAGCTGGATTTTGGGGAAATGGACAAGCTTATTTTAAAATGTATATGAAAATACAAAAGACCTAGAATAACTAGAATAATCTCTCAAAGGAAAAACAAAATTAAAGGACTTGTACGATCTATTTTGAAAACTTACAATAAATCTACACTAATTAAGATAATGTGATATTGACATAAAATTAGCTCTAAAGATTTATGGAACTGAATAGAGAATTCAGAAATAGTCCTTGATTGCATTGGTCGTTACAATGGATATATACAGTTTTCCAAGCTCATCTAATTATACATTTAAGATGGGCCTATTTTATTTTATAAATAAATCGTAAGTAAATCATAGCTCAATAAGTTTGGCTTAAAAAGAAATGAAAGAAAAACTGAACCACTGAACATTAAGTAACTTGCTTGAGATCACACAATAAATACCAGAACTTGAAACTTAAAACTTAATTTATTTATTTTTCTTTTTACCAATCATTTATGCTGACTCTTGATAAGCTCAGAAATAATTTTCAGTTGCAAGAATTAGAAATTTAAGTTAAATGATTGGACAAGAAAAAGGGAGAGAAAAGAATAGGGGACATTGATATGAACTTGAACTAGAACGTCATTAGAGTTTGAGACAATTCCGGAGAAGAACTTCCCAATCTTTATTTCTCCGTGGTGTCTTTTCTGACACTCGCTGAAGGTGATTGATTCTTACCCTCTTGCCTATAACCTTATTTCAGTTCACACCTTCTGAGTTTCTGCTGGTTTGTCTTAGTTTTTGCTTTATGATAACTTCAATTTTCCATAGTCCATTTTGAAGCCTCCCATTTATGGCACTCTTTCTGCTTAATGTTTTCCATGTTCTGTAGTTCAAATTCCAAAAAGAGGTCATCTAATTGATCCAATAAATTTGGGCTAATTTACAGTAGCCTCATCATAGGTCACAAGTGAGCTATAGATTGACTAAGCTTGGGTGTTGTCTCTAACCTTAGATCCATTAGGTGCAGCATATAAGACAAGGTTTATGTAATGAAAATGAGGCTGCTTGGATGGGATTGAGTGTGGTAAATGCCATTGGTATTTATAGTATGGTATTTAGTTTTAGTGTTCTCTGAGATCATTGCCAATATTGTGAAAGGAATATGTATATAAGCATGCTTATATATTTATGTAGATATACATACCACATATATAAACATAGGCATGTAAACAGATATATTCCTCCTAGACAGCACAGATCCTGATAACTTTATAATCCTAATCTACGTAAAAGCTTCATACTCCTTTCTTCCTTTATTCCCCCATCTTATCTAATTTTATTAAAGTACTTCTTACAACTTTCAAAAATGTGTTTGTAACTCTGAGTTTGTGTGTGCATTCAGACATAAAAAGAAATAATTTATTTCTCTTAGATGTCACAGAAAAATAATGTAAATTGCACTTTCTGCAGATTTTTAAAATATTGAAATGGGATTTTTCAAATAAACAGGATTGTTTTTTATTTTTAAGACTCTTAAAGAATACTGAGTTTGTATTCACAGACCCGCCCCTGGCCTCCTACACGCAAAACTCCTCCACAAGTCAAATTAGTGAATGATGACCCATAAATAGATAATTAGAACAACAGAAGAGGCTAATAAGTGAACATTAGTCATGCCTGCTGAACAGGGTGAGCATGGTTCATCCCACTCAAAATTCTGCTTAGCAAATTAATTTCTGATATCATAAAGAAAACACTCATTTCATTTGCTTTCTTGAATTTTTGTTTGTTTTTGAATAAGTAAGGGGAAAAAACTATAAAATTATGAAATATAGAAAATTTGGCCTCAGTAAAACTATGTTTGAAAAAACAAAAAATAGAATTTGCAATTTTTTGTTACAAGGCAGAAAACATCAAAAGCTAGAACAATGCATAACTTTTTAGTGTCAAAATGCACTTATGAGAAAATATGTACTCCTGTATTTTAATTTACCATTATTACCGTCCTTACATGTAGCTAAGAGAGGCAAAGTTGTACAGATAGGATGGTCCAATGATTTTTCATGCTTTGTCATTTTGAATAGTAAATGTTAGTTTGTTACTAGAACCTTAGCTTAAACTTCTTGATCTAAATACCCGAAGTATTACATTAATTACTACTAATAGCAGCAAATACATTGCCTATGAGACCATAGATTGTATTTTCAATTGACCACACACTTTTGTGAAATCAATTAATATAAAAATCAATCTCCTTGTAAACTTCAACCTCTACTTTATTTAAATTTTACCTTCTAAAGACAAATAAAAACAGACTAATCTCTACTTTATGTACTGACTTATATAATATTTAATAACAACTCTCATTTACTGCCTTATCCCTGGCCCCATCCTTCCTGTTCAATCAAAACATGACTAATTTTCACTAATTTCTTCTATGGCATGGTTTACAAATGTTTTATAATTCTATTCATAGTTCATTGAACTTACTACAGTTTATCAAAATTCTTTAAAAGATTACATCCAGATGTAGTAGATAGCTCCGTTTCTGCCTGCCTAACATTTCCCCCACTTGTCTGGTAAAAAAACATCTAGAATTCCTTTTGAATGCAACCCATTCTTGCTTTCCTTTATGTCATCTTTGAGTTCAAATGATTGAGGTGCATTTAACCCAACCATAGGCCACAGCAGTTGGTTCAGAAATGGACATATGCATGCAAATTAGACCTTTCGTAGCTAACCTGGGACTGAAATTGAAACTATTAAGGAAAGAAATCTCCCTTTCTATCCACATTGCTAAACCACAGATGTAAAGTTGGAGCTACTGATGGACATCTTGCTATAATATAGAATTAACCTAAGAAATAAACACCATGTGACAGTGGGAAACCAATCCCTGACTACTCTTAGATCCTGCTGAAAATGATGCCTATCTTCAGACTCTTCAGCTTGATAGACATTAATTCCCTTTCTTACTTACGGCCTTTAAGTAATATTTCTTTGGATGGAAGCTTGAAGCTCTAACACGTGAGATAATCCTAAAGCAGCCTGTCCAATGTAGACATTGTTTTTTGATGGAGCTGCCTGGGATTCAGCCATCTTTACCTATTGCCATCAGATACCCTCCCCCCACCCCACCTTATCATCCCCGTGAAGGTGGTTTATTTTTTCTAAATGCATGATTATACACATACAATGGGATCTTCAAGAAGTTCATGGAAGGATTCATGTTATCTTTTAATTCAATTTTTTTCCATAAACTTTTTGAAGGACTCTTGTATTTTCAAAAAATTTTAGCTCATTAGCTTCATAAACTAGCTATTCTATGCAACTTTGTTTAGTGTCTAAAGTTTTGACAAACAAGCTTTTAAAATCTTCATCCATAGTATTTATTTAGAAAATTGACCAGGATAGCTACCCATGGCAGGCCACCGGAGACTACCTCCAGATAAAAATGGGTCTGATAATTAGTGCTTTGTGTGAGAATGACATACTGTATCAGGATGTTTCTTTGAAGATTTCAACTGAGGCACGAAGACAGAGCAGAGCTAAAGTTACACAGTCTGGTGTTTTCAAAGGATTTAGCTCTTAATCTTTCAACCACATTGAGGTTATAACAAGGGGTCGAAATGAAGATAGGAGATGATTTCTATGAAGAAAATTTCTTTGAGAAAATGAGCCTGTCTATTCCACCTCCCACAGGAATAGGGGTGTGTGCAATATGAAACAAATCAAAAGAAAGAAGGTTAAACAGGACTAAGCCTGACAAGCCACTGCAGTTGAGGAGTCTACTGCCTGAGAAATCTAGAGCTGCCTAGCTAGTGGCAAAACAAGAAAAAGGGTTCCTGATGCTCTGCAATTTGCCAGTTTGCCTTGATCCCCACAGTATGTCAGAGTAAAAATGTGTATGCGTTTCTGATAGCCAGACATGAGCCTGAAGCTATGGGGGGGAGGGGCAGTGCACAGGGATAGAAGGCCTGGAGCCATTTAAAAACATTTCCAAGAAGAATGCCTGAAAGGGCAAGGGGCAATGATTCTCCAGTTTCCTAGTGAGAGTTCAGGTGTAGAGCAATACCAAAAACAAACCAGGAAACCAGAGACTGAGTGAAGATTGGCCCAACCAGTGGAACATGCGTTGTCTGGTAAGTACAGGGGAATGTTCACATGGCAGGACTTTGGAGAACCCACAAAAGCGCTGATGAAATATTCCACTATAAACACTTGTCAGATCTGGATATTGTGAAGCCATCCTAAGGCATACCAGGCAAGTAAGAATTTTCTTACTCTGATACATCATTTCTCTCTCTTCTTTGACCCTAACAATGTCAGAAATTTCAGTAAACAAAATGAAGTCGAAGAAAGACTGTGTTCCTTTCCTCAGCTTTCCAACTAGAATGTCTTGGTGGGATGAGGGAAGATTATTTTAACTTCTTTGAATCAAATACGGAAGTTTTATTATTATATGAACTTATATTTCATGTATGAATGAGTATATTTGTAGCTTAAATTGTCTATAAAATATTAGGCCATGTAAGAGGGTTCAGAAAAGCCAAGGAACTGCCTAAGTTATCATCTAATGCCGTGAAAGTCCTTTCCTTCTGAGCAAGTTTAAAGAGCCAGTGAAAGATAAAAATATTCTTTCTGATTGCATCTCATAGGTCCTGTTTGTTCTGTGTACTATAACCCCAATCCTTCATTCTACAATATGGATGAGGCTGGAGATAGTGACAAAAAACTTGCTGAAATGCAGATGCTCTTTATGCTTTTTCTTAATCACTCTTTGGTGGACAACAGAGGAAAGGAAATAAAGTTAGTCTGTATTGACCCTTTTTAGTGGAACCACGTTGCTGCCAAATAAGCATCATTTTTTTCTGAATATTTACAAATGCTCTGATTAATAATTTATTCTGAAGTTATCACAATGACCAATGTCAAGTTTATCAGCTTTGGTTGCTGCGAACCACTTTCCTTTCAACACCAGGATGACTTGAATGTGTTTTTTAAGTGATAATACCAGGATGTAAAGGCTTCTGAATGGCTTTCTCGGGGAATTAGGAGGATGAAGATCAATGATTAAGGTGATGAAATTTTCTGAAGCTATGAGATCAATTTAGACAACTTCCTGCTGTTGTTGTTATTGTTGTATTGTTTCATTGGTGAGGGTGATTAGGTTGGGCAGTAAGTTTTCAAATATAATATGCTCTTCTAATAATACTTTAAAATATTAATGATGCACTTAATGACTCTAATCCTCAAGTCAACTAACTGCATTAAATGATTTTGTTAAGCCAGAGGACAAAATGCTTTGGTCTGGTGCCTTTCTCTTGACTTGCTTATAAAATTTCACAAATACTGTCTTAGGTGGTTTTACTGTCATAGAACTACACCTTTTCAAAATTTATATTCTAGCTTCTCAAGGAGTGCTGCACTGAAGATATTGACAGAGTAGAAGAATAAAGTGATCTTTATAAGACCATTATTTTGATCATTCTATTTATTCTAAATTTATTTGATTGGCCATTTCATAATTAACCAGGACGCTAAATTAATTAGGATGATTTCTGTGTACTAAGCTTTTAAAAGAGAGTACTACATTAAGAAAAGAATTTTAAAAAATTCAAAAAAGCTTTCATAGAAGAATTCCTGACAAGATGTAGATACTCAGTAATATATGTGGAACAAAAAAATGATTTCATGAGAATTTAACAACAATGTAATTTCAAAGCATTATGCTAAATATAGATCCTGCCCTATTTCTTCAATATATATCTCTGAATAAATAGAAGGAAGTGTTTGTATAGATTAAACATATGAAATTGTCAATATTCCAACTATTTTAACAGCATAATAGAGGTATAATGGACATACAATAAACACACTTATTCAAAGTGTACAATTTGGGGCCGGCCCGGTGGCGCACTGCTACAGTGCGCCGCTTGGGAGCGTGGTGGCGCTCCCACCGAGGGTTCGGATCCCACATACAGACTGGTTCCCGCTCACTGGCTGAGCGAGGTGCGGGAGCAACACCGAGGGTTGCGATCCTGTTGCCGGTCCCGGTCCGGTACGGGGGCGACACTGAGGGTTGCGATCCGTTGCCGGACACGGAAAAAGACAAAAAAAAAAAAAAGGAAAAAAAAAAAAAAAAAAAAGTATACAATTTGGTAAGTTTTGAGCATGATCACAATCCAGATAATGAGCATATGCATGTCCCTAAAAAGTTTCCTAAGCCACTTTATAATTCTTTCCTCTGGCCCAACCTGTTTGCATCCCTAGGAACTGGTTTGCTTTCTGTCACTATGGATGACTTTGAAATTTTGAAAGTTTTATAGAATCGGAATCACACAATATGTAGCATTTTGGGGGTGGGGAGAAGTCTGGCTTCTTTAACTCAGCATAACTATTTTTGATATTCACTCATGCCATTGAGTGAATCAATAGTTTACTTTTTATTCATGAGTAGTATGTTATTGTACAGATACACCACAATTTGTTTATCCATTTACTTATTGATGGACAATTGGGTTGTTTCCAGTTTTTGACTATTATTATTTTATTATATACATATTTGACTATTATTATTATTTTTTAGTTTTATTTTAACTAATAAACATCTCTATCAAAGTCCTTTTATAGACTATTCTTTCTTTTCTTGTGATAACCCTGTAAAAGTGGAATAGTTAGATCACAGAGTAGGTGCATGCTTAACTTTTTTAAGAAACTGTCAAATCGTTTTCAAAGCAGTTGTACCATTCTGTATTCACACCAGAACTGTATGAAAGTTCCACATCCTTGAAACATTAGGTAGTTCACTGCCTTTAATTTTAGCTATTCTAAAGTTACGTCATAGTCTATCATTGTGGTTTTAATTTACATTTCTCTAATGACTAATGATGTTGCATGTCTTTTTTACATGCTTATTCCTAATTTGCATATCATTTTTAATTTAAAGTCTGCTGAAGTTTTTTGCGCATTTTTTTTGTATTTGTATCGTTTTCTTTTTATTGGGTTTTGAGAATTTATAATATATTCTTGGTGCAAGTCCTTTATTAATATGCACTTTGCAAATATTTTTTACCAGACTATGGTTTGTCTTTTTAATCTCCTATAAATGTATCTTGAATAGCAAGAAATATTGTTTTGATTAAGTCTAACTTCCTTTTTTCTTTCTTTTTTTTTTAATGAACAGCGCTTCTGGTGTCACATCTAAGAATCCCTAGATCACAAATATTTTCATCTATGTTTTATTTTAGTTTTATAGTTTTAGACTTCATATTTAGGTCTACAATTCATTTTGAATTAATTTTTATATATGTTGCAAAGAATGGATCAAATTCAATTTTTGTGTATGTGTATGAATACCTACCTAATTGTTCCAGCACCATTTGGTAAAAGTACTGTCTTTTCTTCACTGAATTGCCTTGGTCCTTTATAAAAAAAAAGTTGTGCATATATATTTGGGTCTATTTCTGTATTCTATTCTTTTATATTAATTTATATGCCCCTCTTTATGCTAGTGATACACTGTCTCAAATATTGTAGCTTTACAATAAACCTAGAAATCAAGTTGTGTTAGCTTAATTCTCTAATTTTATTCTTTTTTTCAATGTTGTTTTAGATACTCTATATCTTTTTCATTTTCATATACATTTTAGAATTAGTTTGTAAATTAAAAAAAAAGAAAATGCTGCTATTTTGTTTGGAATTCAATTGATTATATAGATCCACTTGGGGGGGAAACATATTAACCATATTGAGTCTTCCAACTTATGGGCAAGATGTATCACTCTCTTCATTAAAGTCTTCTCTAATTTGTGTCCTCCAAATTTTGCAGTTTTTATTTGATAAGTCTTTCATGTCTTTTGTCATATTTACCCTAAAATATTTCACAAATTTTTTGTTAGTTTAAAGGGTATTGGTTTTATGTTTCAATTTCCAGAGTACAAAAATACCATTGCTTTGTATATGTTGATTTGTATTCTTAAACCTTGACAAATTCATTAGTTCCAGTAGCATTTTTTGAAGAATTCTTAGGATATTGTTCATAGATGGTAATGTCATCTGTATATAAAAGCAGTATTATTACTTCCTTTCCAGGCTGAAGCTTTTTAAATTTCCTTTTCTTATTTTATTTCTCTGGCTTAGAATCTCAGTGGATTCCACAAATCCTTGTCTTGTTCCAAATATTAGAAAGAAAACATATATTTTTACCTAATATTAAGTGTAATGTCAGCCATATGTTTCACACAGATGCTTTAATTAGGTTGAGGAAGCTTAGTTATATTCCTAGTTTACTGTGCGTTTTTATGAGAAATGCATAGTGAATTTGCTTCTTTTCTTTTCTTTTTGCATGACTTTAATATTATGGATTGAATTGTGTTCCCCCAGAGTTTAATGTGTTGGAGGCTTGGTCCTCACTGTGACAGTGTTAAGAAGGTGGGAAATCCTACTGTAGTAGTTGAAAGGTGGGGCCTTGGAGACATGTCTGGATTGTGAGTACTGTATCCTCATTAATGGATTAACCCATTCTTGGTATAATGGGAGTTGTTCTGAGAGCTTTAAAAGGATAAGGAGTGAGGCGATAACTCATTCTCTTGCTTCTGCTTTTCTCACAATGTGATATCCTGTGTTGCTGAAGTCACCATCAAACAAGACCTTCACCAGATGTTCCTGGACTTTGGACTTCCCAACCTCTGAAATTGTAAACAATAAATATTATTTCTTTATAAATTATCCTGTGCCCGGCATTTTGTTATAAGCAACAGAGATGGACTAATACATAATATGATAAGGCTTTTTTAAAAAATTTGCTAATTGGGTGAATTATGTTGATTGTTTTTCAAATATTAAAGCAACTTTGTTTTCCTGTGATAACCCTTACTTGATCATGATACATTACGCTTATATGTACAGTTGAATTTGACTTGCTAAAAATTCTGTTTAAAAATCTTTGCATCTGTGCATGTAAGGGATATTAGTCTATAGTTTCCTTTTGTGTAAAGTAATTCAGATCTTGGGAAATATCCTTAGCATTATTCCAACCTTTTCAATTTTCTGGAAAAGTTTTCATAAAATTCGAATTTTTTAAATATTTTGTAGAATTCACCAGTGAAACCAATGAACCTGTAGTTTTCCTTGCAGAAAGATTTTTAGGTACAAATTCAATTCCTTTAGTAGACTTAAGTCTATTCTTGTTTCTTCTTTTTTGACCAAACTTTTATATCCATAGTTTGTATCTTTTATGGAATATATTTCATTTAAGTTGTCCATATAATATGCACAAAATTATTCATTTTTATTTATTAGACATTTAATATATGCAGAATCTGTCATGATGTCCTCTCTTATTTCTGAATTTGGTAATTTGTGTCTTCTCTCTTTTTTCCTGATGAGTCTCGCTAGAGGTATATAACTGGTTATATATATTGTATGTTAAAATTTACAAGTTAGAAAGAGCATAGCCTAGAAAGAAAACCTTTTGCTTTTAGATTAAAACTATGTTAATGGTTACCAAAAGGTGTTGCTGACAGCTGTCAAATGACAGAGAACTTGTGTAGTTGATGATCCAGGTGAAATCTTTTTATTTGAGATTGACATTACTACTACTTTTTTTGACATCTGTGCACTGAACTAAGATTGCCAACTTCTTCCACCTTATGTAATATCATGAATCTCTTCAGCATACCTTCAATTGTAAGTAAAATTTGTCAAATTTCAAAAGCAGTGCCCTAAAACTTTGGATACTATACTACTTATTCAAATTTTACAAAAGTCTTTTCTGTTTTCTTTGCCCTAGTTATCGAATATGAGAACAAACAGGTTAAAGTTACCTAAACTGTTCCTAATGTTTGCATTTGTTCACTAACACAATGAAAAAATTTAAACTTTTTATACTAATTGTATGTTCTTCAGATAAATCTCCACCTTCATCTGCTTCAGGTCCTTACCAGGTTTTATACTCTTGTTTTCATAACTGAATAATCATTTTTCTATTCTTACACTTTCTATAATATGATTTACCAGCATCCAAATCATAAAAAAGAGTAAGAAATAGAAGAAATAGAAATAGAAATAGAAAGGAAGGAAGGAAGGAAGGAAGGAAAGACAGAAAGAAAGAGAAGAAAAGAAAGAAAGAAAAGATAAGATGATTGGGGGATGCAGTAGCTCTACAAACTTAGGAGCAAAAAAGAATAGACTGCTAAGTTCTATTACCTTCTATAAAGTATGTCTGGCTGTTCTTCCATCCTCTGCATATCTCCCTTTTATCTATGAGGGTAAGTGACTATATGGGTGCAATATCTATTTAGTTAATGATACGCGGTAGAATCTGTACAGCAGATTTCTGCATCTTCTTTATAAATGAAACCCTTTAAAAATTATGTCAAATGAGATCCATCATTACCTAGAAGCAATTTTGCTTTCTCACTGTTCAGTGCTAATACTTTGAATTTATTCCACTAAAGCTACGAATTTTCCTAGACTGGAATTCTTTAATTCACTTTGCAGATTAGTTTAAAGAGAAAGGTCAGAGGCCTATGAAAATGAAATTTAATTTACAAAATATATATTGTTTCTATTTCCCAATTTATATTCTCTTTTTCCCAACTATCTGCATTTCCTTCTGCAGATTGTTTCTTTCACTTAGCATAGGAGTATAGCATTTTCTTTTATGACTCAAATATATCTCTTTAAATTTTTGTTTTTCTTTCTATAAGATGTAGATAATGTTACTTATTTCATGATGTTATTATGAAAAAATGTGAAGTGTCTGATACATAGCAATGCTCAATAAATGCTAAGTACTTCTTTTTTCTCCTATTATTACCTCTCGCATTTCCTAACACAACTCATTCTTCAATATTAGCCAAAAGCTTATTGTTCCCCGAATACTGTTTCTGCCTCCATGCGGTTGGTAATTCTGGATTTCCCACCTAAAAGAACTCCACTAATCATAAACCTAATTCTTAACCATATTTTACAAGATCTTGTTCCAATCCTGTTAAATCTTGTCTTCTAACTTACATTTATGGCTCCCTACTGTAATTTTATTTTACACTCACTTCCAAGTATTTATTTTGGCACCCAGCCTTCTACTGTCTTCTACACAGTTTCAATACATATTGAATTATGTGCGTTTAGTGTCTTACCTTTCCAATAAAACTGTCTACTTCTTTTTTATTTCCTTTCCCCAGTACTCACTTGCTTAAAACAGTTTAGATATTTAATAGATCTTCAATAAATACTCAAATGGAAATGTATTCAAACTCTCTCCATGTGCAATTTTAGGAAATAACCTAATGACAAATGAGAAAGGAGGACTGATTTTACACGTGGTGCAATGTCTCTTCATCAGCACATCTTGGTTTTCTCAGATGCTAGGAACTTTCTTTCATACTTATTTCCAAGTTTGCTTTTAATGGCAGAGACTTTTAATCTGATGCTTATGCCTTAGTTAAGGCTTTTTGTGTGGCACTATAAATTTTCTTTTTAAAAAATGTGATTGTTGTTCTTCTTCTTATAACTCATTCTTTTCCCCACTTCAAATAAAATTTATATTTTCTCAAGAGTGGAATGTGTGTATGTGTGCATTTGAGTGTGTGTGTTTGTTTAAGATATCATACTATATTCATATGCGATCAATGACATAGTATCCATGCTTATTTCATATTCTTTGGAGATTACTCCATTGTGAATATAGTCAAGGACATTCACGAAACCAAAATTTTGTCTGTTTTTCTCACTGGCTGAGCGTGGTGCTGACAAAATTTTGTCTGTTTTTCATCACCAAGTTTCACCAAAGGAAAGACGCACATATTTGAATGAGCTTCCAAGTTGCCTGTAATTTGTATATTTACATTTGCATAGATAGGTGTTGAACCCATGACACTGAGGATACTAAATTTCAGGATTTTTATTGCATGGTAACATTTATCACAAAACAGGTAATACTAAACTATTTCTCTAGCATGATGATTTTTTTCAATCAACCCAAGCATAAAGATCACCTCAATTTCACTATGTTCCAATCTCTATTAAGTCGAATGAAAAGTAGCATTAAGCAATTGTTTAAAAAAGCTTATTATGAAGGGAAAATAGCAAATGTAAAGACCTCTGAGTATCTTTATAAAACAAGTGAAATACATTATAAATGAACAAGGACAACATATTTTTTCCACTGACTTGTAGGTTTGCTTTCCAGGCCACACCAGTGCAAATATATTAGGTTTGAATTTGTAGTGCTGACAGCATTTTTTTGTTTGATTTTTCAGTGTGAAAGCAATAGGTAATTTAGGACACTTTGAATCTTGGGATGTACTCATAACTTTCCAACTTATTCAGGATTGTCTATAACATGCAACAATAACCACCACGACTGAAATATACCCAATAATTGGTCTTTATCAAAACCACTTGGTTTTAAATACTGATGAAATATAATACTTCTATGGTTTTTTCTCACTCATTAAATGTTTTACCACTTTTTTGCTCTTTAATTTCCTTTTGCTTAGTTCTTTATGATAGAGTTCTAGATTCATTGGTATTGCTACCATTTTAATTCAACACAATAACAATCCAGTACCCTCAAAACCTAGTTGGGATCCCACATTTTACAAACAGCTGTATTGCCTCATCCACTTTCTTTTTATTGGCATAGGTTGTTTTTAATCATTCCTTCAAGAGAACAGAAAATTCTCAACATCTTTTCTTTTTTTTTGTCTTTTGTCTTTTTCCGTGTCCAGCAACGGATCACAACCCTCAGTGTTGCCCCCGGACCGGACCGGGGACCGGCAACGGAATCGCAACCCTCGGTGCTGCTTCCCGCGCCTCGCTCAGCCAGTGAGCGGGAACCGGTCCGTATGTGGGATCCGAACCCTCGGGCGGGAGCGCCGCCGCGCTTCCCAAGCGGCGCACTATCCAGTGCGCCACCGGGCCGGCCCTCAACATCTTTTCTTAATTACACTTGTTAATTGCATAGTTAATCCCTGTGTGTTAGTCCTTTTGCTTATTTTTCTTATTGTATTTAAAATGTGGTATTACAATTCCTTGAACTTATTAAGGCAAGTGAATAGATATGATGTTGATGGGTGGAAGGGGGGAGGGAGAATTCGGTAAAGGGACACAAAAATCAACTACCTGTGCATTGACAAAATAAATTTTTTAAAAAATGTAGTGTTAAGTTAAAAATAATTTTACAAAATTATTATTCATTAGACACATGGCATTCTTTTTCCAAAATTTGTATTATTTTTTATGCATTATCATTATATTTATGGATTTTATTTTATTTCAACTTTTTTATGTTCATATAGGTTTTTTTTCTCACTCACTAAATGTTTTACCACTTTTTTTGCTCTTTAATTTCCTTTCGTTTAGTTCATCTTTTTATGTACTTGTACATATTTGTGGGGTACACTGTGTTATTTCAATGCATGCATATACTACAAAATGATTCACTTAGGGTAGATAGCATAGTTTTGTGCCCATCACTTATTCATCTCCCACCTGCCCCCATCTTCAGCCTCTGCTTACCATTACTCTCTACTTCAATGAGAACCTCCCTTTTTTTTTAAGATTCCATGTATGAGTGATATCATGTAGTATTTGTCTTTCTCTGTCTGCCTTTGTTCACTTAACATAGTTTCCAGTCAATCCATGTTGCTGCAAATGATAGGATATCATTTTTTTAAGAAATAGCTGAATAGTATTCTATTGTGAATATATACCACTTTTTTCTTTTTTTATCTATTCATCCATTGATGAACATTTAGGTTGATTCCATCTCTTGGCTATTGTGAATAGTCCCCATCAAAATACCAACAACAAACTTCACAGAAATAGAAAAAATTTCTTAAAATTTGTGTTTAAACACAAAAGGCTCTGTATAGCTAAAACAATCTTGAGCAAAAAGAACAAAGTTAGAGGCATCACACTTCCTGACATCAAAATACACTATAAAACTATAGGAACCAAAACAGCATGGTAATGGCATAAAAATAGATGAATGGAACAGAATAGAGAGCTCAGAAATATACTCACACACTTACAGCCTACTGATATTTGACAAAGATGCTAAAAATATAAACAGACTGAAGACAGTCTCTTCAACAAATTATGCTGGGAACTAAAAATAGACCCCTATAACTTACTATACACAGAAATCAACTCAAAATGGACTAAAGATCTAAATTTAAGACACCAAACCATGAAACTGCTAGATGAAAACATAGAGGAAACACTACATGAAATTGGAGTGGGCAGCACATTTTTGAGCAAGACAAAGGCCCAGGCAACTAAAGCAAAAATACACAAGTAAGACTACATAGAACTAAAAAGCTTCTGCACAGCAAGGGACACTGTCAACAAAGTGAAGAGAAACTAGCAGAATGGAAGAAAGTGCTTTCAAACTACACATCAGACAAGGAGCTGATATTCAGAATATATAAGGAACTCATACAACCCAACCAAAAAATCAAAAATCCCAAGTGAAAAATGGGCAAAAGACCTGAACAGACATTTCTCAAAATAAGACATATAAATGGCCAATAGGTATGTGAAAAAATGCTCAAAATCACTAATCATCAGGGAAATGCAAATTAAAACCATGGTAGATATCATCTCACTCCAGTTGGCTTTATCAACAAGACAGAAAATAACAAATACTGGTGAGGATGTGGAGAAAAGAGAACTCTCCTACATTGCTGGTAGGAATTTAAATTTGGTATAGCTGTTGTGGGGAACAGTATGGATGTTCCTCAGAGAACTAAAAATAGATCTACCCTAAGACCCAGCTATCTTGTTACTGGGTATATACTCAAAGCAAATGAGAGAAATATATATATCAAAAAAACCCTGCACTCCCATGCTTATTAGACAATTTTAGTATGTAAAGTTGTCATGTAGAGCATGCTTAAATGTCTATGTATTTAAAATAGAATTTTAATCTTTTTTATTATAAAAATTTTAGGTAATGAAGGACTTTAAACTAAAATTTTAATTGAATATTTTGAATTATTTTGAATATCAGAATTCTGTGAGTGCAGAACAATAGCTTTTGATTTGCCTCAGTGGACTGAAAAATGTATCATATCCTTGCTATACAGGTGGGAGAGTTTTTGCTAGAAACCTTTGTTGAGCGAAGAGTGCCAGGATTTCATAGCAAGTTCCAGTCCCACTTTTTGGTTACCCTAAAACCCTGCAAAATATCAGTTATGGAAGACAATGCCTGAGTTTATCAGTATGAAGCAAGACATCTATAATTGTCCTTCCTAAGCATGGAACACAATTTGGTGCAGGCAGGAAACAGACCAACAAGGACATTATCACCTACTTGAAAAGTGTGTGTTCAACTATGATGAGCCACTCTTCTGTAGTGATAACATGAGTCATCCAGAAAATAAAAAGAAGTAGTAGATAAATAATTTTTTACATTCTGTTTCCTTCTTGGCATATGGAGTAAAAAAATTACAGAAGGTAGAGTAAATATAGTCTGAAATTTTCAGGAAATTTGGTAGTGGAATGCAGGAACTAGATGCACATAAATAGGTCAGACAAAATTTGAATTGTTGAAAAATATAGTAGATAGAGAACTATATTTGCGTCTTGATATTGCAGAACGGGCCATATTGGATATCTCTGTGTGTCTATGTACGTGAGTGTGTAAGTACAGTCATATAATTGTGATAACCAAATATGTTTAAACTGCAAGACAGATTTTAGTTTTTAATTCATCTATCATATCCCCTCCCTTCAATGAAGATATTCTTACTTCTCTGGACTGGAACATTCCACTCATTCAGTGCAATTGTGTTATCATGTGGTATCATGTATCACTTTAGACTCATTCTCCAATTGGATAACAAATTCAAAGTTGATGTTGAGATTTATACATACTCTTTAAGTCCACAGCACCAAACACAGTACCCCCTTGACAGGAGATAGAGCAATAACTTGTTAGATTGAGGTAAGATATTATGGTGGCCATGGGCTAAAAAAGAGCCAAGTTCAAATGGTGGCCCACTCTCTGACTTAGATTATTTAATCTTTCATTTCATATTTTTCTCACCTGAAAAATAGATATAATTATGTCTACCTCATAAGGATATTAAAAGGATTAAATATAATGCTATTTAATACTTGACAAATAGGCCTCAATAAAATTAAACTTCTATGAACTTCTGTGCTTGTTAATGATACAGATAATTGTCAGATACCAAAAAATTCATAATTATTGAGACAGTCTTACAAATTTAAAAAAAAAAAGTGACTATGCAGGGGATAGTGAAAGGAAATGGTTTAGAAATCCAATAGATATCTGTCCTGACAGTTTCACCCCAATGATCTCTCTGATGTGTTTCCTCTTCTCAACATCTCCATAACCATCTCCTGGCTCTCAACACCATTATCTCTAACTCAGACCACTTCTCCAGAATCCTAACTATTCTCATTTCTGCTTCCCTCACATCCTATACTAGATATTTCCCATTTTCACCTCCAGATCTATTCTCCACCCTTCCTCATCCTGCTCTATACCTCTGGAGGTTAACCTCCATGGACAGCTTTCACAGGGTCTGGCCTTCACTAGGTTTGGCCAATATAATTCACCCACAGCAGATGGGACCTCAAAGAATTTAGTCACACCTTCTCTTAATGGGCAGTGGTTTGACAATGATGAGACTCTCTTTCTTAGGATCACAGCTTCTGTTACCAGAGCATGCTCCTATAGCTATGGCTTTCCTTAGGTTCCCATAAGCTCTTTACTTGCCCCTTCAGGCTGCTGCTAGATCTAGACTGTTTCAGCAACCCTTGTTGGTTTCCTTTAACCCTGACCACACCTTTGTAAACTGTCACTTCATTAATCACTTTTCAATTTTCCCTCTTTGAGTGCGTCATCCCTTTCCAGCTGGACCTTGATATAACTTCCACTCCTCTCACTCATTACAAGTATTTATCACAACATATCATTTAGAATTTGAATTGGAATTGTGTTTTGTAACTCTCTTCTGCTGAATATGGTTTGCAAGGGCCTACCTCATTGAAATTTCCTTTACCGTCATGCTGTGCTCCATCATAATAGCCTCCTTTCAGCTTGAAGATGTCTGCTTTAGGGTGTTGGCAGATACTCTGCCCTCTGCCAGGAACATATACTTTCCATACCCATACTGTGGACTCAATGAGTATTTTTAAAATTACTTAATGAACATGCTATAATTGACATACTCCTATTAACCCAGTAGGACTTTGGGCTATGATTGTTTTAGTAACCTTCTTTTCAGATAACATGGTAAGAGATATTTCTTGGGTTGTATCTCTGAATTTTTTTTCCCATTCCCTTATTTCAATATTAATGATATTTTGAAACTTTATACATCTTGATCAAAATCCTAACATTCTTCAGTCAATGATAAAATTTACTTGGACCTAATCCCTATCATTGTTTGATGGTTTTGTTGTGATCCTTAAAAAGTGAAATCATAAATTTCTTTTGGCTTTTCTAGAATATTTACCTTTGATTTTATTGGTGTAATCTGTAATTATTTTTTAATATGTTGCTCTTTTAAAGGTAAGTTTTCAGGCCGGCCTGGTGGCGCACTGGATAGTGCGCCGCTTGGGAAGTGCGGCGGCGCTCCCGCCCGAGGGTTCGGATCCCACATACAGACCGGTTCCCACTCACTGGCTGAGTGAGGCGCGGGAGCAACACCAAGGGTTGCGATCCCGTTGCTGGTCCCCGGTCCGGTACGGGGGCAACGCTGAGGGTTGCGATCCGTTGCCGGACACGGAAAAAGACAAAAAAAAAAGGTAAGTTTTCTATTTTCCATTGAAGCATAAGATATGTTTATGCTTTTAAAAAAAATTAAAGGCACAGAAAGGCAGAAGGTAGAAAAAAAATCACTTATCATCCCACAAACACTTAATACATCAGTGTGACATTCTGCCAGTCTTTTTGCTATGCATATTTTATATATAATTAAGTTAGTATGATAGACACAACATTGTATCATCCAATTCTTAAAATTTCATTTTTTATGCTTGTAAAAGTAATACATGCCATAGATTGCATTGATAGTATCTAATCTCCACAGAAGATAATTTTAGATTTGAAGGGTCGATTTTGGCAGCTAAATAATTTCATTTATAATGTTTTTATTCACTAATTTGGAATTTTGCAGATTTTGTCAAGAGGGTGCTAACAGTTATCTTTAGACCATATTTAAATAATGGGTATTCTAAGCAAATTAATAATATGAAGATGAGGGATCATCTCTGATTTAAGAAAATATAATCTCAGAAAAGATAAATAATTAATACTGCAAATTTGTGATAAACTTTATCTTCTGTTACAAAGTATTCTATTATTCAAATTTCACTAAATAATCTAAAGTCAGTAAACTTTACAAGACAATTTTTGCATGAAAAGTACATGAAATTCCTGCTTCCAAGAAGCATGGAGTAGAGAAGCCTAAGGAAACTTCTAATTTTAATACAAGGAAGCATCTCATACAGAATGAGAACAAGAGAGAAAAAGAGAACGTTTTAAGGGAAGACATTGAAATCCAAATATATTTGGTTTAACTCACCATTCTGCCATTTTAGGTGTGGTATGTAGTCTCTCAATGCTTCAGTTTCCATCTCTGTAATATGGAAAAAAAAAAGAAAATCTATATTTCAGGGTCATGGTCAGATCTAAATGACATAACATATCTAGCACTATGCCTGGTTCATTAGAAATCTTCAGTTAATAGTAACTGTTACTCATTTCCGTTATAGACCTAATGCCATGAGAAAAATTACAGAGACTATTTAGGAGGCTGTTATTATGGTAATTCTAGTAAACATTAATGAGAGTCTGAATTAGTATAGTAGTCAGGCACACAGGAAGAAAAAGAAGATGTTGAAAAGAATTCCACAGAAGCATATACAGGAATTAGTTATACAGGAAATGAAGATCTGAGAGTAGTCCAGGATGACCTGAGATTTTCACCTTTGTGAATGGGAGAATGCAATACTCCTAAAAAAAAAAAACCAAAAACCCTCCTCAAAAATAGAGTCAGAATCTATGGGTTTAGAGCCCCAGCATCAGCATTTTCTAAAAGCTCTTCATATTATTCTAATGCATCACAAGAACTATGAGGACTATGTTTGGAATTTTTTAATACGTATATGCCAGTATATATATAAATGCTTTACAATTAATTTAAATGCAATTTTATTGTAGCATAGTTTAAGTTTATAGAAATTCAATATACATAAATTAGGAAAATAAATACTATAAAAATGGTTTTTAGGCTTCCCACTTTCTTAAATCTTAGATGCCGTTGGATGTCTTGTTTAGAAGAGAGTCCCAATGAGCATTTTTATTGACAAAAGCAAGGCTCCCTGGACATGGTACAAAAAGGAGAGCTTTAGACACAAGAGACACATTGCTTTGCATAAAGATATAATAATTTGGAATCATTGAGAGATGACTCTTGTGAATAAGAAGAGGAATCTGAAGACTAGGAGAAGGGATAGGAAGATACAGAAAACAAATAATAATATGGTATATTTCAACCAAAATATGTCAAAACCTTGCAGGTTAATAAGGTAAATATGCCAATTAAAAGGCAGAGATTGGCAGAATGAATAGGAAAACACAATTCAACAATATGCTGTCCACAAGAAATTCACTTCACATATAACAAACATAAGTTGAAATTAAACAAATATAAAAGATATACCATGTGAATATTAATCAAAAAGAGAAGTTGCTACATTAAAATCAGATAAAGTAAACTCCTGAGCAAAGAAAATTACTAGAAAAAACAGAGAGCTATTACACAATGATAAAAAATTAATCTACCAAGAAGATAAATTAATTCTAAACATGTATGCGTGAAAAAACAGAGCTTCGAAATTTATAAAGCAACAAACAACAGAGTTGAAAGAAAAAAATAGACAAAATCGCAATTATAATCAATGACTTCAACACCCCACCATCAGTAATTGATGTGAATGACTAGACGGAATATCAGCAAAGATATTGAAAAACTGAACACAACTGTCCAATGGGATCTAATTGACATATATTTAGTACTTCATGCAACAACAGTGGAACATTATGTATTTTATGTTATGGGGAGGATAAGAATCTATTTTTTATTTACTTGTGCATGCATAATTAAACTGAATAAACATAGAAAAAAAATTGTCAGCTTAGGACTAGATTGTTTAGGGGTATTCTGAATAAACAGCAATCAAGAAAAGAAGAAAGGCTTTTCTACATATGTTTGTACAGTTTTTGGTCTTTTAAGCACATAAATGTATGAACTATCTAAAAATTAATTTTTTTTAAGTCTCAGTATAAGCTGATTCAGAAGCAAATCTGAGATCAACTCCCTGCTTTCAAAATACTTGAGTTGATAAAGACAAACTTTGTAAAGACATATGGTAAAGCTTTGAATTTTTCACAGTATACCACATGGAAAGTGAAACATTATAATTGGTTTTTAGAAAAAAAATTCCACAAGAAAGTGAGAAACCTTGGGTATCTTGCGTTACAAGTATGTTGCAAACATCTTTGCAAGTCAGTATATATACAAACACATTTTTGTAGTCCACTATTTTGTTGTTATTAGGGTTGTAACTGTACTTGGAGGAACATCCTTGTCCATCTCTCTCTTATTCCCTAGGATAAATTCTAGAAATGGTAAAAACAGACACATGTATATTTCTGTGTGTGTGTCTGTATTGTCAATATATGAGGGTATTTCAAAAGTTTCACTGAAAAACAGAATTAAAAGATAATATGAATCTTTTCATTAACTTTTTGAAGTACCCTTGTATTCACATACATGTATTTCCACAAATAATTTGTATTGATTATGCAGTATTTCTAGCATGGATTATTATGGTTATTTTAATCAGTTCTCACTTGTTGAAAAATTACCTTTGCTTCCAGTTTTTTGTTATTGTTAGGATTGTAATCATTCTCTAAGGAATATCCTTGTTCATCTCTCTTTATTCCTGAGGATAAATTCTAGAAATGGTAATCTACATTAGAAATTATGCAGATGTCTAACTTTTGATATATGTTGCGAAATACTGTTCCAGATAGATGGTAATATGTATAGCTGTTTTTTAGGGAGTTATTTTATCTTATAAGTCAAGTAAATATCATATCACAAAAGGCGCTTTATTTTTTAAGAATGCTGCAATATACTTTCATCATTGTTATCAATGTCAAATTGCTGAAGCAGTTGATCCTAAAGCCCATGTGGTACAATTCAGGTTTTGTTCTACATTTGATGCATGAGTATGCCTATTTAAATGGTAAATAGCTAATACATTCTTAATTCTCTTTGCAACCAGACTACTGGTATATTTGTTACAGATATTGATGCCCAAGGGAATGATGCAGTTTCTTGAGTGAGCCTTTGATTTTTAAGTAGAAGATGTGTCAGACAACATTTGGTAAAGAAAAGAGAAAATATAATGTGATATTTGCTAGTTCCTAAAATATGCATAAATAGACTTTAGAATCAGGTAAATAATTCTCTCTTGGACATTGCATGTATGGACAGATTGAAAATAATTTATGGAGAGAGACAATGATTAGAAAATAACATCTATGTATTTTCTTCATTGAGATCTCAGTGGTTTCCCTTAAAATTTTGCTTTGAACATGCTTTTACATTAATTTTCAGAAGACAGAATGACCCAGAACACATGACCTCTGATTATGGAATATAACACAGGTGATACAGTCCTTTTAAGTTAGTCCATGCCCTTGGAACTGCTATCAGCAAAGGAATACTTGTACCTTTTAAAGTGGCT
Organism: Galeopterus variegatus; assembly: GCF_000696425.1. Lineage (NCBI taxonomy): Eukaryota > Metazoa > Chordata > Mammalia > Dermoptera > Cynocephalidae > Galeopterus > Galeopterus variegatus. The sequence continues at coordinate 115,786 of NW_007726746.1, forward strand.
TATCCTAATCTTTCTTGAGGCATGGATCTTTGTAAGGCATGAATGGCTGACAACTATAAACACACATTCACACAAAGTTCCTATGCTGCTGCTTAAAAACACAAGTTACCTTGAATTTTAATGATTGAGAATTGGGATTAAAATAATGAAAATATATTAGCTCTTATTAATATATAGGCATTAGTATAGTCTTGTTAAAGGTTCTTTAGGTTCAAATAACAGAAGTCAATATAAGTTATTCTGTGAAGGAAATATAATTTTAAAAAGTCTTGTAGAAGGGCCGGCCCGGTGGCGCACTGGATAGTGCGCCGCTTGGGAAGCGCGGCGGCGCTCCCGCCCGAGGGTTCGGATCCCACATACAGACCGGTTCCGGCTCACTGGCTGAGCGAGGCGCGGGGGCAACACCGAGGGTTGCAATCCCATTGCCGGTCCCCGGTCCGGTACGGGGGCAACACTGAGGGTTGCGATCTGTTGCCGGACATGGAAAAAGACAAAAGACAAAGAAAAAAAAAAAAGTCTTGTAGAAGACAGATAACAAGTGTTAAAAGAAAAACTTCAGACAAATAAAACTCAACAGAGTTTAATTGAACCAAGTATGATTGGAGAATCGGGCAGCTCTCGGAACCTCGGAACCAAAAGTGGTTCAGAGAATTCCACTCTACAATGTGGGCAGTCTGCATTTATGGACATAAAATGAAAGTGATATACAGAAACAGAAAATTAGGTACATTGGTTAGAGCTGGAAATTTGCCTCAATTGAACCTGATCTGATCAGTTGGCAGGCTGTAATTGACTGAAGCCCGACCGCTATGTTTGGCTGAGACTCAGCTACTTTTTACAAAAGTATACTTCAGGCTTTCAGTTAGTTTACTTGCTAAGTTAGATTGCAGTAAGCAACTCAAAGTCTGGAGGCAGCCCCAGGCCACATTTGGTTTAATTTAAGCAAGCTTTTTTGATTTTACAGAGCCAGAAAGTAGAAAACTATGGGGGAAGATACCATTATTCGACTTTCATTGTTTTTGTTTGTTTTATTAACAAAATTCACTGAAAAGGAATTTTGCAAATCAAGGAGACCCAACTGGAGATGCTCTGAGCCAGAAGAAAGAATGGAGCTGTCTTTTAAAAAGAAAGTTCCCACCCAGGTTCCCACTCCAGCATGATATGCAAATGAGGGCTGCGAGCCTGTTCGGTCCGAATTGGTTGTTTTTAAAATTGGCCGTAGGTCACTGATATTGGCCTAGTCCAGGTAGCAGAACGGGACTGTCCATCAGCAGTTGATTTAAGTGGCATAAATAGAAGCAGACAACTATGAAATTTCAACTACTGTTTAGCTTATGGTTTTCCCAAGGACACAGAGTACCTGTGTAACTTCCAGTCACCGAATGGCTGCTCGACTCCATTCAGAATTTAAACCCAGTTAGCCACTCAGGACCCATCTCAAAGGATTTGCTCTTTCAGGGTTCATATTTTGTTTGTTTTAGGGAGTCTACTTCACTCGTTGCACTGCTGATCTTTCTTCTTTCTATTCAAGTAGTGAGAGATGCCCCCACAGCATCTGAGTTCTACCCCCCACCCCCTTACCCTTAAATTCTCCTAGAAACTTTCTGTCAGTACCAATTCCAAATTACTGAGAGATATTACCTGGTGTAGCTTGCGTCTAATATTTCTTATCTTCTTCCCTGTCTCCTCAAACTACCTTTCTACCCGCCTCTCCCAACCTCCACCCCATACTTGATTTAATCACTTTTTAATTATCATCATAAAGAGGAAAGAAAAATGCCTGCCAGCAGCTCATCCAAAACTTTGAATGAGAAAATTCTCAGAGAAGGAGAATGTTGATAAACTGGTTGGACAAATATCCTCAAAAGGTAGCTACAATATTGCAACAATAACCGTATTTACTGAATACTTTCAGCATCTCATTCAATTTACATTCATTAACTGATTAATCTTTATAACAACCCAAATTAGTTCACTTTATTATTAATGTTTCTAGTTTTCATACGAGCAAATTGTTAAAAGGCCTGCACAAAACATAGTGACAGGAAGATATGGAATTGCAATGCTAACCTTATCAGTGACTTCATCTCTCAACTTCTTTCTTAACTGTGTCCTGCATTTTAAGTCCCATAAACTATTTGCAGCTCTAGTAATGCCATTATCTTCTTCTCATTTCTGAACCTGCTTCAGATCCATTTCATGGGTTCCCAGTGATCCTCTTTCTGAGTCTTTGTGTGCCCTCCTTCAACCATATATCCTAGGATTATTCTCAATAGGAATCATAAGATACATATGTGTGGACGTCTTTTATGGAGTCATCTTTCTGATGAATGGCTCTTTCATTTAAAATATGCTTTACTAAAAGAGCCAGATCATTTTTTCATGAAAACACAACAGCTTTGAAATGAACTGAATGCCCAGTAGAAGATAGGTTGATCACACAGAATTTCAGTATTTACTTTAGTGTCATAATAATTGAGTGATTCTGAACCAAAACCTATGAATCCTAATTCTGAATCCATTACACTTTTGATATCAGAAATACATATTAAAGTATATTCTTTTAATAAATATTTATAAAGCATCAACTCTATACCAACCAGTGTTGTAAGCACTGGAGATGCAGAAATGAATGACGTGAGATTTCTGCTTGTATATCAAATGTAACTGTGATATTCTCAGTGAAGAAAAAGGTAAACTATTACTATAAAATATTAAGATTGAAAGATGTTAATTTTTCCAGTCAATAATCAATTTTCTTCATTTAAACATTGAACAAGTAGGTTAATGATTTTATAAGTTGATATATTTACCTATGAATTATATGATGGTAGTTTAAAAAGTTTGTGGAAAAATAGAATTAAAAGATAACACAAATCTTTCTATAAACCTTTTTTGAAGTAACCTCATACTGATAATTTACAAATATAATTATATCAATTAATCGTTGAGGAAGAAATCATGGAAAAATGGATTCCTTCTTGTTTGGCATCACTATTGCTATTTTTTAAAAGGATATTTTTCAGAATTGCCATTAATAGATAATATCCACACAAAATTAAAAGGTATAAATCCTTCAGGCTTACTGATAGATGTTTTTCCCCTTTTCAGTAGTTAATTTTTCAGTAGTTAATGTGTATTTCAATTAATAGAATTCCTGAATGATTTTAGCATGAATCCTAAGGCAAGTTGAATTTTCTGTCTTATTTTGTACTCGTACATCTATAAGAAAGTGGCTTTTTTGTTTGACAAATTGTTCTTTTTTATTACATTTAAGGACCTGTGATTCACTTTCCTATAAAATTAGAAGAAGTATGTTGAGTATTCTGTTCTTTTAAAGGGTAGTAGCACTGGAAGCAAGTTGTTTGTATAGTCACCTATTTATGTTTGACCCCCTTGTTAGTTATAAAACAGTCTATTTCTGATAAAATGATCAGTGCTCAACAGATTTTTTTCCCCTGGATTTCTAAGTTAAGTCTCCAGCTTGTGTTTCCTGTAAAAAATGATGTCAAAGATAATGTTTTCCACTGAAAGGGAATATCCTACAAAGAGAGAAAAAGAGCAATGTGATGTCACTTCATATTCTTTTCATTGTAAAAACTGGTAAGTTGGACATGGAGTTATAAACCTCCTGCGCTAGTAAGAATATAGAGCGGTGGTGCCATCCTGTGAACAACATGGCACTGCTTTTTTTAAATTAAGTATTCTTATACATGCCCTCTGAACCGTCAATCTCACTCCTGAGTTTATGTCTCAGAGAAATTCTCCCACAGGTCTGCAAAAAAACATGAGTAAGGTTTTTATTCACAGTGGTGTTTGTGGTTAAATGGAGTTGGAGAAAAGCTGGGTCTCCATTTTAGGGGAGTGAATAAGTGAAATGTGAGATCCAAAAGAGATTCTGTACAACATTTGAAAACGACAACAAAAAGACAAAAAGATGTTCAGACAGCTACACAGATATATCTTAAAATATAGTGCTGAATGAAAAAAAAAGTAGATATATAGCAAAGCATGCACCATTTATGCAAAATAATAATAAAAAAATCATCTTAAAGGATAACATAGATAAAAAAGGTGCTTATCCCTCACACATCATGTGTGAACAGAAGATTAAGAACTTGGGCCATGGAGATGAAGAGGAAGAAAGAAAATAGGTGAGGAAGGAAGGGAGGAAGGAAGGAAGGAAGGAAGTTGAAGAGAAAGCAACTGGAAAAAAGCTTTGATGTTTAATTTGTACATTTTGTCTGTTGATTTTATGGCTATGCTGGGAATTTCACCAGAATTGTAACATGAAAAGCAATAATTTAAACCTCATGTTTTTCCACATCCTTAAAAAGATATTTAGCCCCCTCAGTCTCTGCTATGAGACAGTAGATAGTACTATTTCACCTAGAGTGGGGAGTACTAAGAAAATGAGACACATTTTTTTCTCCCAAGGGGGAACCACTGGGAGGGAGAAACAGAGAAAAGTAAAATCTAACATTCCTCCTGAAAACATACTTGGTTCCTCTCTGACCCTCACTGTCTATCTTATCTAATTCTATCACCTAGATATTTTGGAAACTGAGCTTCCTTCCATGCCTATCTTCAGTAAGTGTTTGAATCTCCGGATTCTTTCCCCTGTAAAGGCTCTTTGAAGCCTTACCAGATCCCTACCCCTTCCTCCAGACTGCAGCCACAATGACCTCTCTGAATCATCCACCTGAGGAGCTGTTTGAAATTATACATAGGTCACCATGCACTGGGCCCAATTCAAGTTTCATATCAAAGTTCCGTGAGATCCTTCATGATCTTGCCCAACTTTGCTTCCTACCCACCTACCTAATGAACCTCTTATGTCTCATTCTTTGTCTAAATTCCTGTGTTCTACTGTCATCCTTTCCACACCCTCATAAACTTGAACTCCGTACATTTTGTGCCTTAGCTAGATTCCAGTTATTCAGTGCCCAGAGTGTGACATATTCTCTCTTCCCTCTCAGTTAGAGGTAAATGCTGTTAATTGTTGCTTGGCATGTGCTGTTTCTCCTTCTGGATTACTTTTTTGTTGTTGCTGTTACTCTCCTTCTCCAGGCTAATTCCTATTCAGCACCCAAGATTCATCCCAGGAATGTCCTTCTCTTGGAAGACTCTAGAATATTGGATTTGGGGTCTCTTTCATGGACAATGGATATTATCAATCATAGAATTTAGTTCACTGGAATTTGATTTCTTTTTCTTACCTGCTATTTTAGAGAAATTGCTGAAATCAGGGGTGACTTCCTTCCCTGGGTTAGGTCTAATTTTAGTTCTTTGTCATGAGCAATGAGATGAAATTCTAGATCATGAAGAGACGGAAACATGTTAATGGGTTTTTCTACTGTTGATTTCCACTGTTGATTATTATCTCCTCTGAATAATAATATTTATATTTAAGTTAAATCTCATTAGTTTTAGCCCTTCACTGGTGAAGAATTTTTAAGTCTAAACACTTTTGAGTTTTCTACCTTTTTTGAAGATAAGAGTGACATAGGAGTGTGACCAGGTGAGTAATACAAAAGAGGGTGGAGAAATTCACTTTCAATACCTTTTCTGGGGCAGAATGACTAAATGTGGTGAAATCTAGTCAAAATTCTATTACCTCATTTAAGGCAGCTTTAACAAATGAAACCAGTTATTTAGTAGCAACATTAAAACAAAGCACAGGAATAGCTTTTGGATAAAGGGTATTATAATAGGAACTTTGGTATATTACATGTTATATTTCTTGCAATACTTGTTACTTATATTTTTCTTTCTAATGTTTGGGGATACAGAGATTACCATGACTAACAATAATTAATAATCACACTTTATAATTTTCTTTATTTTTATGTGGGACAGATGACAGAGTTGTTATTTTTTGTCTTGCAGTTTTTGGCTGGCATTTTCTGTCTCATAAATGGGAATTTGACTAAGGATCACACTCATTCCTCCACCCCCAGGCTATGGGCATCTTGAGGGCAGAACTGTGTATATATTTCTTTAGCCAAGGTAATAGCTCAGAGCTAACATGAGGTAAATGCTCAATAAAAATTTGTTGAGTAAATGAATGAATGAAGAGTACACATTTTCCCTGTGAAGGGAAGCTAGTGACGTAGCTAATGCATGGTAGACCGTCATTTCAGCACTTCTGATATCTTATTCTTGTCTATGTAACATGAACTACGGATGGGATGGGTGACAGTATCTTTGGACAGCTAAAGAATCTATTCTTGACCTTGAACTATTCCTCTTAGCAGGCTTGACACACTATGAGGACAGTAAACCACAAGTTCTGAATTAACTGTGCCCAGCTGGTATCCGCAATACAAATTATGACGCCCAATTCATCTTCTCTCTTCAGAGTGTGTAACAGGGAGCCCTGTAAAAAACGAACATAAAAAGTAAGTTTGAAAATGATAATAGAAAGGAAAATGGCAAGGGTGTGAGCTGAACTTGTGTTTTTAGCAACTTAACAATACTTGCTGCTAATTAAATAAGTCCCTACTTGGATTTTCTGAAACAATCAAGTAGAAAGTGTGACTGATAGAAACTAGCATGGAACTGAAAGCACCCAGAGTGTTTTCTATTTCTGGACTAGTTTGGATCATCTGAGCCATGAAGAACATCAGGGGGAAGGCCCAGCATTCTGAATATTTTTTGCATATTCATTAGTTCAACAGATAATTGGAGGCCAGCTATGTACTAGGAAGTCTTCTGGGTACTCTGGGTAGAGAAGTGAATAAGTGGAGTTTATATTCCAAAGTTTATCTAACTCAGATTTTCTCCTTTCATGCTACTACCTACTAGCTAATAAATTAATTAGAATTTTAAACTACTGGGAATATGATATGTTTATTTTTCTGCTTTGATTTCTGTTCCTTGGAAAGTGCTCAGTTTTAAGTAAACTGCTTTCTAAGATGCTGGATGTAATGATTAGTAATATCTGCTTCCTTATTCTGAGTTGTTCTCCCTGGGTGAGAACATAGCCCTGTTGATACTGAACATAAATCCCATGAAGCATATATTGTGCAAATTGTTCCAGATAATGGCAGAAGTATAAATCAACTTTGAGGAAACAAAAATCAAGCTCCAAACCTGGCCTGTTGTGGAAAGACTCACCTGAGCAGGGAAAAGCCATGTGCACTGAGACCTACTGTGTCTAATTCTGCTCTAGGGACCATCTCCGTTTCACCCAAGGTATTTGTCCTTAGCCCGTGTATTGTGCCCATGTATGGCCTCTTTCTGGCCATCTGTCTATGTAATTCACCCCAAAACACTGCAAATAGGCAACTTGCTTTAATGTTTTTGGTTTTGTTTTCTTGTTTTTACTTTCTTTCTTTGACCCAATTCTATGTACTCCTCATTTGTCATGTGTGGAGGGTGAGGAGTTGGAAACACTATATTTTCTGGGGAACTCCTGGGCAATGAGAATACAGAGTAGGGGTCTTCGCATTTTGACCTCTCATCCTTGATTTTGTGTTAAGTGAATGCATAAAAGAAAGAGGGAAAATGTATTCGGTGAACCCTGGCTTTATTTTGGTTAGGGCTTCTCTGTTGTGCCATCTGACTTTGACAATGACAGTTAAATGTATTCACCTTCCCATGAACTCTTATCATCTATTCTTCATCATCACTGGTATCACAATTAGAAGAAAAGTCCAGAGCAGATGTCTGTCAATCCAGTTTTCACGTTCATCTCTATTGCAGCAGTAAGCAGACCTTCTCCTCCTGCCAATTGCCTTTTGTAACTTGAAGAAAAGGGAAAGTTACTGACAGACACTAAGGAGAATTTCTTTGCATTCCGTTCTCAGTATCCGAGGGGCTTTGGGATTTCAGACTATCAAATTAGTGTCAATTCAAGACATTTCTGAGAGAAGGAGAGAAAAATTTGAAGATTACCTGAATTCATCTTCCATGTTGCCCATTGCTAACATCCCATCATAGTGGCTGTCAGTCACAGAGATGGGCGTTATATTCCAATGACTGGGTATCTCTTTAATTATAGAAATGAATAATCCACCTCCCCCAGCTCTCTTCTTAACAACTGCAGTCCATAAAATGAAAGGTTTGAACGTGAAGCATCAACACAAACAGAATTTGCAGCAATTTCTATTACTAGCTTCTTTCTTATTGTCTGAGCACAATATTTCCTTACTGAAAGAAGAGATGAAGGAGGTCTGGAAACACTTTTCTAAGCTTTAGTGGCATTTAATGGCGTTCCCCTCACCTTCTCAGGCTTTGTGATATGAACAGCGTCAGAAATTGGTGTTCTTTTCTTTAAAGAAATATGTCTCTTTTAAAATCTTCCCAAACTCTAAAAAAGTGGAGAACACTTAAGGTTTTGAGCTATCATAGAAGTAGCAAAGATTGTTATAATACTTGCTTTGAATCAAGGAAACATTTTTTATCCTTTTGTTGATCATTCTTAAAATTATTTAGTGGTAATTTTGGAGAGACACATTCAGAATACTTAGATTCAAGGAAACTGATTTTTATATTTTGTATATTTTAGTTTTTCCTTGGGGCATGTGAAGTGCTTAACCCAGTGTTTTGCACTTGAAAATTATTCTATTAATGTTAGCAATCATTACTATTATGGTCACAGTGACTTTTTTGCTATTACAGTCTTGCTTCAGTCAGTAATTTATTGAACACCTCCTATGCACAGCATATGAAGAATATGGGGGCAAATCATGCTCAGATACTGAGTTTGCTTAAAGAAATTAATGGTTCATGTAGGAGTAAGTATAACAAAAAAATTAAAAAGCAAAGAGTTTACTGAAAGAGTCAGAAATAAAGTCCTTTGGAAGTTTAGAAGCATGATAAATAAACACCATCAGATGAAATCAGGGAAGGCTTCTCCAGCAAAGTAGCACTTATGCTAGCCCTTTGGAGGGTAGATACAATTTACACAAGTTTAAAGCCAGGGGTGACCATCTGAGAAGGGAGAAGGAAGTGAGAAAATGTACTATGGTGGAGCAGGCATGAATACTATGTCAGAACGAGTGAAAGGTGCTTGCCGACAGGGGGTGCTGTCTGTACTTTGTCAAGCTCTGAATGTCAGGATAAGCTGTTGATGGGACATTTTAAAAAACTAAATGGGATCCATTAATGGTTTTGGGACAGGAAAGGAATGTGATTAAAAATGTTTTAAGCAAATTAATTTAATTGTTATTTTTATGCTTTTAGAAGAGCAATTTGCTGTCAACTTTAAGGCATGAGAATTTCTAAGAGAGAGAGAGAGATAATATTATTAACTCATTGCATTTTAATATATACTTATAATATGTATGTTCTATAATATTATTAATATACTGTTGTTAATATGTTATAATATATTATGATATACATGTACACACATATATATTTCCTATTTGCAAGAATGGGAAAAATACTCGAGAAACACCTCCTGATAGTAGTACAAGAATGGCTTTTCATCAAGCTCAAATTGACTTACATATATATTTTTTCTCTCTATTTTCAGTTTGTCAGTTTAAATATTCAGGGCACTTTGGTTATGACAGATCAGGAAACATTTAAGTAGTATACATAAGAAAGAAACATCTTCAGAATTTCCATTTATCTACCTTAATCTAAAAATCTCTTGAGGCCAAGGAGGACGGAGCTGCAGCAGGAAGCCCCTTGAGTTCCTGAGCCACGTGTGGGGGCCATGGGCCTCAGCCCCCCCGCACCATTGGCAACCAGGCCAACAAAGGAGCCAGCAGTGGTCCACCCTGCCTCCCCATACCACCCCTCTGCAACAACATCTTAGAATGCAAAGTAAATACAAAAAAAAAATCTTAAAAAAATAAATAAAAATAAAAATCTCATAAACTTTTCTCCAAGCTTTTGAAAAATCTAATTGAAATTTGGAAAAAGAGCATTGTGAGGATTTGTAGGTTGTTCTTTGGAAGCACAAAGAAACCAAATCAAGTACTAGAATTAAGGAAATCCTTGTGTTTCCACTGCAGAAGTGAAATCTCATTCACATCTTATTAAGTTATCTAAATCATATCTTATAAATATATCATATCTTTAGATGAGTACCCTTGTTTGGGATGTAGGCTAATGCCATTGAGAAGTGAAAAAGACATTTTATTTATGAGGCACAGACCACTTTCCTCAGCACCTTTTCTTAACACTAAAATCCAAGATATTCTAAGTCCAAACAATATTATTAGTACATAATGATGACCCTGATTTTTTGGTTAATAGAGCCTTTTCATGCTGATAATCCCATGCACTCCTGATGAATCAAGTCATTATTGGCTTGAAATGATGCATTAATAATCTGTAGATAATTTTAGGCTGGTATACTGCTACTAACAGTGGCAGGTGAATTTTAAAGTCACTCTTCTCAAAAATAGATTGTCAAAAATAAGAAACATTTATACAGCTCCTAAGCACTTTGTTACAGGTAATATCTTTTTCCTCAGCAAAATAAATGATTGTGAGTATGGTAAATGTTTCAAATGCAAATATGCCTCAAAGTAGGCACTTTAGGTAATTGAGAGAAACTCGGAAAAAATGCATGTGAAACAGTATCTTATCAAATTTTTAAAAATACCTCAACTAATTTGGGTAGAGTTTTGGGTGTGACCGCACATTCCTAAAAATAAATGGGTTTATTCCTTTTAATTATAGACATTTGAGATTTATGTCTGCACTGTGGGTAGCTATATTCCATTAAATGCTTAGATGATAATGTGTAAAGCTCTCAGAATTTGGAGGGATTAAGTAGGGACTGTCAATTCAAGCAGAGAATTTGATCTAAATTCTAAAAGATTAAAAAATTGAAAACTGACAGGAAGGCTAATGTTTTCATTATGATATGATTATTCTCTGGCATGGAAGATATATCTTTTACAGATTATAAAAATTCCATTTAGGTGGTTAGGACAAAATAGCTCTGCCACCATCTACTTTACATAAAAGAAAACAAAAAAGAAATCATTTATTGATAAGTATTTTCTATACTTGCTCTGACATTATTTCACGAAATTTAGACCCATAAAATAAAAATTTCCAAGAAAATTTTAGAACTCTGCTTAAAAGTTTTGTTATGCAGAAGTAAATTACAGCACATAAATTACTGCCCATACAAATCTAATTCTTAAACCTAGTACTTAAACTAGATTGTTTTTTGAGAACTGGTCAAAGTTTTTTAAAGAGGCAAAATTAAAGCAGTAGTTCTTCCCATATTATGTATACAAAAAGAAAAATCATCCAGTATAATTATTGTTTCCAATTTAGCTGAAATAATTTCAGTGATTCAGTTAGGAGATGAAATTAACAGACGATGGTCCTCAGTGGGACTGTGGACGTTTCTAGGCTTTTAAAAAATATGGAAATGAAACAAGTTAGGATTTGAGGAGATCCCTAAAAGCTACATACCCCTCCCCCCACCACATACCTCACATTAATCTGACAGTCTGAAATTTCAACCTGTGAGATTGACTTTCTCTGGATCTTTTAACACAATTTTTCTATTAAAATCAAGATGAGACTTACAGAAGAGTCACATTAAATGAGTATGTATTATGACCATATCAGTATAGTTTGAGATAAAGATTTCTATTAAAAAATAAAAAGGATGAGATTATTATGGGTCCTGCCAATGAAATCAGGACTATATCAGAGACTAAGTGTAAAGAAGGAACCAGGGAGACCACGTGGGCAGAAACACTATTGATTGTGTCTATAAGTCAGAAGAGGTAGTAAACCCAAATGTCTTCAGAGGCTAGGAAGATAATAATGTGTGACCTAACAGGGATATACGACTGTAGGGAATGGTTGTATGGGAATGGAGAATAGCTCCCCAACCTCAAAGCATTAAAAATCTTTTTCTTATACACGGTGCTAATCAAACACATTAAGTCAAGGCTGGACTTGGCCAAAAAAGCCGAGTCCTTTACCAGGTTATTATCCCCGAACATATTGTTTGAGGCAGCAGAGCTATAAATGATGTGAAAAATTAAAACCAATGTTCAATTTTGAGGTCATCTGTAAATATCATGGGGACTGGCAGAATGGTGTTGTATTAAAGGGTTCTAGCACTGTAAGACCTTACACAGCTTATTTACATGCTGAGCTTTGGTGTCCTCATCTGTAAAGTAAGGATAAAAGTAGTACCCAAATGAGGATTAAATAAAAGCAGGTATACAGAGCCTGATACAGAATAACCACTCAAAAAGTCAGCTATTACTAAGTTATTATTCTTCAAAAAAAAAAAAAATTTTTTTTTTTCAGAAGACCTGTCAATTCTGGGCAATCAGAACTTGACACAGACTTTTAAAAACTCATTTTATTCTGAATGTTATGCATTGTTAAATAATATAATCTATAGTAAAATGTAGTGGGAAAACAGTACATGGCAGGTCACCCACACTTCTTTCCTAGAAGCCAGTCGTGCTAAATACTGGCCATTGGCTCAAGGCTCAAGGGGTCCTTGATTAGACATTCATGATTCTTAAAGACTCATTGCTACAGGCCAGTAGCTAGTTAGGTTGGATTCACCTAACATTTGTTTCATCAATATTTCCTTTAAATAGGTGGAGAATTCTATTTTGCTTTTAAGAGTAAGATCCAGTAGAATATACGAAGGTGCTTCCAACAGTTCGTAGAAAGATTTGTATTATCTTTCATTCTATTTCTCCATGAACTTTTTGAAGTACCCTCATACGGTGTGTGTGAGAAGTTCAATTTAGCACAAAAAAATTACCCTTAAATTATGAATCAGTAATAATGTGAATTTTGTTTTTAATAATGGGTTTCTTTAGTTATTTTACCGTACATCTCTAATCATTGCAATTCAGTGATGTAAACAAAAATAATTCCTTAGGCTCTGACCTATTTTTCCAGTGACAAATCCCCTAGACAAAAATCTTTAATTTTTTTTTTATAGTATAATTGGTTTCACATCTACAAGGCAAAGGGTTCACAGAATCAGTTTTTCTCTGTGTTATTAACATCGTGGGGTCAAGTGAGATAAAAAGGCTTCAGAGAAATTCATATCTCTGAACGTTTATTAGAATATGTACAGCTTTAATGTTTTCAGATACAGGATATAATATATTAGAGTTTCCCTGGGTTCAATTTGGGTCACATTACCTTTAAATAAAATGGAGCCCCTTACTGTAAGGGGGTCCTGATGAGACTGTCTTTCTCACATAATTGGATCTCCAAAAACTGGTTAAAGTGTAATCATTCACTCATTCATTCATTCAGTCAATAAATATTTATATAATTGTTCTATGCCAGACATTACACATGATAGGAACTGGGAATATGTAAGCAAAATATAGCTTCTATCTTCATGGAGTTCAGTCAATTGAGAATGCCTGGAAAATAAAGTCCATAATTATTGTTTGATACATGCTCTCAGAGAGATGTACAAACAAAAACCAAATGGACAAAGAAGGCTACCCATTGAGGTGATACCAGAGACAAATCTTAAGGGATGAATGCAGCATGAAAATGACATTTTAGTAGTTCTGTTTAAAAAAATGAAGATTCCAGCTCCGTGCCTTTTATACACACAGAAAGATTGTACTTTATGCCTGCTTTAACGTTAGATGTGGTCATGAACCTTCTTTAGTCAATAAAATGTACGTGAGGATGATGTGTATCACTTCCAGGCAATGGTTATAGGGACCAGTGAGTGATGTACTGTGTTTTCTTACACTGCCGATGAAACTGCAGACACACAGATTTCTACATAGCCTCCATCTCCCTGGGTACCTAAGAGGCTGTAATGTGGACAGACTCACCAGCTGACTGAGTAGGACTTATACCGTTTGCTGTGTTGAGCTAGTATTACTATTAATAGAAAGACCAGGGATTAGGTTTAGGAGGTGAGATATTGGTATCTAGGGCAGACAGTAAAGGATGTGCAAAAGAACTAACTTGGTAATGGAGAACATGTTGTAGTGTAACAGGAGAAGATTTTGGAGAGGTAGATGAGGGCAAGATCGTAAAGGCCATGTATGTCTTGCTAAAGCGTCTTGGTCTATTGATATATTTTAATGAGGGGAGTGGCATGTTGGTTTTACATTTTTTGGCAAAGCAATACTGATAACAAAGCAGGAGGTGAACTGAAAAGACAAGCTGTGAGTCAAGGAGGCTGACACAACCCAAGCAAAAACGATCTATGTTGTGAAGGTAATCGATAGGAAGGGATAGACGAAATAAACAAGATTTTGTGATTGATCATAGGAAATGAAGTTACTCAGGATCACTTTTAAGTTTCTGGCTGACGTGGTTAGGAAAAAGGCAGTGCTACTTCACAAATGCTGTGAATAGAAGTGAACTGGTTCATAGAGGAGATGTTGAGTTTAAATGTGCATGTGCTGTATTTGAGAAGACTGTGGGAACCCAGGTGGATAAACAGGATGGCTGTATAGACCTGCAGCTCAGAATCCTGGCTAAGAGTAGATATCTGGGAATCTATCCATTGAAAGTGATCTTGGAAACCCTATGCAATGATAAAATCTAGCAAAGAGAGGAAAAGTTGTCGGAGAGTGGAAACCTGGGGTAAGCTGGTTAGCATTTTTGGTGGGTGCGGAGAGAGAATTTGGGAATGACAATCAATCAATTCATCCACACTTGATTTTTCTTAGCAGCGTAAATCCTTTATTAAAACATTAACAAGCTAATGAAATTGTCGTTTTGAAAGCAAAAAAAATAAAATATGATAGAAAATAGAATTGTAAGAAAAATAAATTGGAGGCATATTTTTGAATTACATTATTTTCTCTGTATACTAAGTATTGATTAATTATATAAAATTTATTTTGAAACTATGTATTAGGCAATGTGCTAGATTCTACATCTAGACTGCCTAGATAAATAAACATTATTGCTGTCTCTATTAAGCATATGTCGAGGTGGACACATGGTCAGTAGAAAAGAAACGATAATGGCACTGAAGTCATACAAATAAACAATATCATGGCTGTGATATTCTAGGGAAGGTCATCTCAAAAGAACTCGCAAGTTGTATCTATGATTGAGTTGTGTTCTCTTTCCTATTCTTGCGCGGTCCCTTTACTCTAGGCCCTTTCTTGGAACAGAGAACTATCCAAGAAGTAGGCCACTCCACTACTAGGAATGTTCCAATCCCAAACTCACACATCTTGTCAGGAAATTGAGCTTTTGTCCGTTACACTTTCAGTCAACACAGTGGGTTGAATTGATACAAAAATGTGCATGTACAACTACTGTTTCATGTGTGCCTGCCCATCAGACACCCGATCTTGCAAGACCACTATTAAAGTCTTGCTTTGTTGTACATTGTTTATTATCAATACTGACTTTGATCTAATCACTAAGAAAAAATTTTTTTCTGTAACAAGAAGTATTTTTGCCCCAAACACTACTTATTATCATATGCTCATTACTCAAGGTATTTTCTATGTGGATTTATTTTATTGAACCTTATGAGATATAATTTCCTCCCAGATCAAACTCTTCCCCAAATCTTTCTCCAGAGAAGAGCTAGCTAGGAGTACCTGAACTACTATGGACTTCATTGCAAGTGCTTACTCTTCATTCTAACTTATCACCTAAATGTGGTGATCCTGTTACAAAAACAAGCCGGGATGACACATGCACAGTTAAGCCTAAAATGACACTATTAGGTAAAATCTCCACTTTATTTATGGTGTTGCCCTTTCCTCCCATTCCTGGAGGTGAAAGAAAGCAAAATATTCCATCCATATTATATATTCTAGTAGAATATACCAGTGTACTTCAAAAAGTTAATGGAAACATTCATATGTTATCTTTTAATTCTAATTTCTTTTTGAAGTACCCTCATATAAGTCTATTATTTTCTTCTCTCTATATTTTTTGAATTAAGTAAACTCACTTTTTTTATATAACTTTGAGGATTTCTACTCCTCAAACAAAAAGATTCTCCCCTGCTCCAGACTAATCATACAAGACACTACCGAATTTGGGGTTAGACATATTATAGGTAAGCATAAACATACAAAACTACTTAAAAAAATATTTACCAATTAAGTTATACAACATAGGTTATTTCTTTGGGGAGGTTGTTAATAATTGTGAACAATTTTTGAGTTTTGAAGTTTTGGTCATTCGTCATCACTACTTTGGATCATAGCCCTGAAATGGGTGGGGGAGGGGCAGTTACTTTGTTCCCCTTCTGTATAGTCTTGAAGGGACTGCTCCTTAGGGTAATATTATAGCAAAGTGCTTTCTTTAAATATTTGATACCAGTTGAAATACATTCATTTCCCACAACTACTTTTTGTTAGATAGTAGCTTTATTTATATGATTCACTTACCATAAAATATACCCTTAAGTGTAGAATTAAGAGTTTTTCTAGTATACTCATGGAGTTTTGTGACCATCACTACCTAATTTTAGGATATATTCATTTCCTCTTAAAAAAAAAAAAAAAAAACCCTTTCTAAAACCCATTACCAATCACTCCCGATTCCCTCCTTCCCCCAATCCCTGGCCACCACTAATCTACTTTCTGCCTTTGTGGATTTGCCTGTTATGAACATTGCATGCTATATGTGATCTTTTGTGACTGGCTTCTTTCACTTAACATAATGTCTTCAAGGTTAATCCATGTTAAAGCATGCATCACTACTTAACTCTTTTCCATTATTGAACACTATTTCATTGTATGGATATACCATGTTTTGTTGATCCATTCATCAGTTTATGGACATTTGGGTTATTTCCACATTTTAGATATTATGAATAATGCTGCTATGAACATTTTTTTATACTGTTTTGTGAATGGACATATGTTTTCATTTTCCTTGGGTATATACCTAAGAATGGAATTGCTGGATCATATAACTCTATGTTTAAACTTTTGAGAAACCGTCACACTGTTTTCTAAAGTGGATGTACCATTTTGCATTCCAACCAGCAATGTATGAGGGTTCTGATTTCTCCACAAAGTTGCCAATGCTTTTTATTGTTTTGATTATAGCCATCCTTTTGGGCATAAAATAGTATACCATTGTAGTTTTTATTTGTATTTCTTTGATGGCTAATGCTGTTCACTATTTTTTCACATATTTAATGGTCATTTGTATGTCTTCTTTGGGAAAATGTCTATTCAAATTATTTTCCCATTTTTTCAATGAGGGTATTTATGTTCTTTTAATTTTTGATCTAGAAGTGTTCTTCATATATTCTGGATACAAGTCCCCTATTAGATCTATGATTTTCTTCCATTTTTTTTCGGTTATCTTTTTCACTTTCCTAATGCTGTCCTTTGAAACAAAATATTTTACTTTTGCTAAGTCCACCATTTTTATTTCCTTCTTTTGTTTATACTTTTGGTGTCATATCTAAAAAGCTGTGACCTAACCTAAGGTCACAGAGGTTTATTTCTATGTTTTCTTGTGTGCATGGTATACGGTAGGGATCCAACTTTATTCTGTTCCGTGTGAATACTGAGTTGTCCCAGCACTATTTATAAGAAAGACTATTCCTTTCCCACTGTTTTTTTTGGCATCTTCATCAAAAATCAATTGGCCATATATGGGGGGGTACATTTCCAGGCCCTTAAATCTATTCCATTGACCTTTATGTCTATACCTACTCCAATAACATACTGTCTTGTTTATGTAGCTTTGTAGTAAATTTTGAAATTGGGAAGTGTGAGTCATCCAACTTTGTTTTTTTTTTGCAAGATTCTTCTGTATATGTTGGGCTCCCTTGAATTTCTATATGAATCTTAGGATTAACTAGACATTATCTGCAAAAAAGGGCAGCTGGGATTTTGAGAGTAAATATGTTGAATCCAAAACTCATTTTTTTTTTCGCTGCAAAATATTTTCTAACTTTTATTGTGATTTCTTCTTTTACACATTATTTACGTGGGAGTGCGTTGTTTACTTTTGGTGTATCACTGAATTTTGCAAATTTCCTTCTGTTTCTGATTTGAAATTTTATTATATGTGGCTGGAAAACATACATGGTATGATTTAAATAGTTTTCAATTTGTTGTGGCCTTTTCATGGCCTAACATATGGTCTTTACTGGAGCATGTTCCATGTGCACTTGAGAAGAATATGCATTTTGCATATTGGGTGGAGTGTTCTAGAGATGTCTGTTAGGTCTAATTAATTCACAGTGTAGTTCAGGTATCCTATTTCTTCATTGATCTCATGTCTAGTTATTCTATCCATTTTTGAAACTAGAGTCTTGAAGCATTCAACTTCTATTGTTGATTGTCTATTTCTCCTTTTAATTTTGTCAGATTTTGCTTCATTTGATCTGGGTCTTTGTTGTTAGGTGCATATAAATTTATAATGGTTAGTCTGCTTGATGGATTGCCTTTTTGTCATAGCAAAATGACTTTCTTTGATCTAGTAGCAATGTTTGCTTTAAAGTCTGTTTTGTTCAATAGTAGTATAGCCCCTTCTGTTATCTTTGGTTATTGCTTGCATGATATATTTTCCCCCAACTTTATGCATTCAATCTATCTGTGTCTTTGAATCTAAAATATATCTCTTCTGGCAAGCATACAGTTGGATCACATTTTTGTTGTTATTGTTATATGTTTTTATGCTCTATGCCTTTTGATTGGAGTGTACAGTCCATTAAGTTTACTGTAATTACTGATAAGGTAAGAATTATTGGTACCCCTTTCTATTTTTTTTTCATTAAATTTTTATTTTGTCAATATACAATGTATATGATTATTATGGCCCATCACCGACACCTCCCTCCCTCCTCCCTC